>NW_020621936.1:5538601-5539164 GCF_003573695.1 Papaver somniferum | reverse complement strand
CTTGTTGATTGGAGATCCCATGATCTTGGTTCAAAGAGACAACAAATGTATGTAAAGTTCGAAGTAAAACACTGTAGAAGATGTAAAACTTCTTCTACTCATTCCTATGGTAAACCCAAACAGTGTTGTCTGTACAAGTGATGAAGGGTAAGCAATGCTTTTAATGATTCCTATACTTAGAAATAAGTGGAGTAATACAAGTTACTCTTAATGGGAGATACCGGGAGTTGTTCGGGGCCAAAATGAACAACCGTAAGAACTAAAGGTGCCCGAAAGAAACAGTGTGAATTTTGTTGTCTCAATTTACATTATAAAGTTGAATAGTTCAAGACCAATGGTCATTAGGCGGCTAATAAATTCGACAAAATTCACTAGGGAAGGTTCAAAGCCAAAAGTCACCTATCCCGACGCCGTGACTTTCATTATGTAATCTCAATGTCTGTTTTTCGAATAGTTTTTCTTTTGTAAAAGACAATTTCTATTCATGTGGCGGATTGTTGGAATTATAAGGCATAATTCCTTAATCGGTTGAATAGAAAATAAGTATGGGAACTTTGCCAAGG
>NW_020621936.1:5526936-5538591 GCF_003573695.1 Papaver somniferum | reverse complement strand
GTAATAAATCCTCTAACTGTGAGGGGATTTACATTTAAGTTTCAATAATTCATGTCTGAGTAACTAAGGCATAAGTGAAAATGATGCAGTAACATGATACATGGCGGCCAACTGAGTATCAGAAATAGAGGCATCATGGTGTCACAAATTGCCGGTGTTATGTGTTAATTAAGAGCATGATTTTATTGAAATGGGTTTGTAGCTAGATGATTGAACTTGGAAAATGAATTCAAGATCTTGTAAAATCATTGTATATTGGCTACAAAGTTTAAGCTTCTCTAGAGAATAGTCTCTAATGACCGCGCGTACGTAAGAATAAATTGATGTCTAGAGAAATGTTATCAAGGGGAATGGGTTTTAGCCTATTGTAACATGAATTTTCATAAAAGAAACTCTACCTTGTTGATTGGAGATCCCATGATCTTGGTTCAAAGAGACAACAAATGTATGTAAAGTTCGAAGTAAAACACTGTAGAAGATGTAAAACTTCTTCTACTCATTCCTATGGTAAACCCAAACAGTGTTGTCTGTACAAGTGATGAAGGGTAAGCAATGCTTTTAATGATTCCTATACTTAGAAATAAGTGGAGTAATACAAGTTACTCTTAATGGGAGATACCGGGAGTTGTTCGGGGCCAAAATGAACAACCGTAAGAACTAAAGGTGCCCGAAAGAAACAGTGTGAATTTTGTTGTCTCAATTTACATTATAAAGTTGAATAGTTCAAGACCAATGGTCATTAGGCGGCTAATAAATTCGACAAAATTCACTAGGGAAGGTTCAAAGCCAAAAGTCACCTATCCCGACGCCGTGACTTTCATTATGTAATCTCAATGTCTGTTTTTCGAATAGTTTTTCTTTTGTAAAAGACAATTTCTATTCATGTGGCGGATTGTTGGAATTATAAGGCATAATTCCTTAATCGGTTGAATAGAAAATAAGTATGGGAACTTTGCCAAGGTTGGCAACTGTTTGAAACTTGGTTTTCAAGTGGCAACCATAATACAGTTCCAAATACTTAAAGGTGTGTCTTTTCGGAAGGGGTTTGAGTCTATTCAAGGACCAAACGTGGTGTCTCTTAGGAAAAGACTCTTGTCCCTAGTTTTCAGTCACCATTCTCCTTTGAATACTCCTTTGATTTCCCAGTTTGAGATATCAAGTTTTTACTCCTGTTTTGTGTCAAAGGTTGAGTGTCAAAAAGAGATTACAGAAAAGCACAATTTAGTTTGATAGTTTCTTGGTTGTTTGAAGTGTTGCATCAACCAAGAAGGAGATTGTTGTATCCTGGGAAACGAACGTCAATTAACCATACGACATCATTGTGGGGGCGTAATCGTTTTAAGGACATAGAGAATTTCTCTAGCCTCAATCGAGCGTTTGCTATTTCCATCTCTTATTCTCTTTGTCCTTATATTTATCTTTTGATACATGTGAATGAATGTGGAATTACTTTATAACTGTAATTGTTGTTTTCATTAAGGTGTTTGAACCGTTGGGTATTCATGAAATACACCAACTTTGCAGGTGTGGTAAACATAGATGATGAATTGAACTGACGTTAATATACAGTTCTAGGGTTCACAAGGTGTTTGTGAAAATGCCACTGTGAAATAGTTGCAAGTCTAAATTTCTTGAACTTGTAATCTTGGTGCTTCTTACGTTTACTTGTCATCTTTAATTGTTACTTAGTATATTTTCCAATAGCAATTGCAATACTATAATGTCTATGTTTGTTTCAATTGCTTCCGATTGAGGTAAATAATTATGCATGTTGATTTATTTGGCTTGTATGAATTGTTTATGGCTTAACAAAAAGGGTTTTCGGGATCAATTGTTTAGTCCAATTCGATTCCGGATAAGAGAAACTAAGTTAATTCTGATCTTAGTTAGACTTATCAAAGTAGAGGTTTCGGTTATTCAAGTCTATTCGAATGCCTTAACAAGAAATGCTAGTTAACTAACCTAGTACTTGTCTTGTTTAAAAGTGGAAGGTCTAAGTTATTATTTGAATAATTAGAACCTGATGAGAAAAATAGAGTTAATTCTGATCTTTATTTTGGTCTTATCGAACAAGCGATTGTATTCGTACAATCGGTTTAGCAAAAGAACTAAGGTGCTTAGTCAATTTATGATTTGCTAAACTATTAGGGAAAATTTCTTCGGTCAATTGTTTCCTTGGTAACATATCAAAACAAAATTACTTTGTAGTTTCGGTTTTGATATTGGTTATCTAAAATGGTGTGTGGAGCCCTCGTGCTTAACTCTTATAGGTTATGCAAGTCTTTTAAGATTTGTAAGATCCTTTCGGTTTGTCTTTTATTTGCTCGTACCTTTGTCATTTTGTGACAAAAAGGGGGAGAAATATATGGAAAGTGATTTGGTATCACTAAGGAAAGAAGGACAATGGTGCTTAAACGTTATATCTAACGAAAGAGTATAGCATAAACTAAGGGGGAGTAGCATATCATATTGATACTTGTGGTTATCTTAACTACAAAGGGAATAACAAAGACGTGCGGATTGAAAATCTACCTATCTTACCTTTAGGGGGAGTATTAGCTTTGTTATTATAATGTCAACAGCGACATTTATGAATTGAATGTATACAGGTTATTGTGTTGTTGAAACTTGGAATCAAGCGTATGTGTAATGAATTCTTGTAATTTGTTTATCTATATGATGTAAGAGTTTTGTCACTAAAATTGACAAAGGGGGAGATTGTTAGACCATAGCTCGGTTGAACCCACCAAGCGTTGGTATGTCAAGTTTGGTTGTCATATTTTAGTGAACCAAAACTCATTTAAAGAGTCGCTTGATTATTTATTAGAGTCAACTTCGTATAGGTTAGCTAGAAAGTTACTAGGACATGAGACTTACAAGTATTACGTGAAGACTTGAATAATGTGAAGAAGTAAAGAGCTACATCGACGACATCATCCTTCCTCCTGAGGTTAGTAATATTTGACTTGAAGTGTTTCATTCTTAACGTATCTTTCAAGTCGTGCATATTGAAAACATAACTGCAAAGTTGTGAATGATTATACTCTAGTTAGACATAATATTAAGGAATTACAATACGAAGTATAACGTCTATCTTTTGAACTTCGTATATAAGACATCGACATAATCGTATGAATGTTATTGTGATTATGTATGGGTATGGGTAAATGTTTCGTTCTAGGAAACAATGTTTTACATTTGTTTAAAGGAAGTACAATTCATAAACTTGTTTTGTGAATCGAAAGGGAAATCGCTAGGCTTATTGGTATTGTTATTCATTGCAAATCTTTGGATTACCAATATGTGTGTTTAGTATAACCGCTTATAACTTGTTTATGTATCTTGGTAAAACTATTCACAATGCCTGACTTTTGTATTGGTATGACTTTTATTAGTGAAACCGATCTTAAGTAATCACCCGAGATGGTATGATCGATATACTGTAATTGGTATGACCAACTCTAGACATTGGGGAACCGATCCTAGTTAGAGGTGCAACAAGTCTTAGTAATTGGTGACCGATCCTATGATTTGTGCAACCGATCACAAGTAAAATACCATAATTATGTGGTAACCGATCCTAGTACCTAGTCAACCAATTTTTGGAAAGCTAGTGTGACTGATCCTAGTACCCACATGGAGGTAGAACCGAAGCTTTGTGTTTTGGTAGAACCGTGAAACCCATTAATGGTGATTTGATAGGATAATCAATCACATAGTTCTTGGAAGTTAGATGAACCAATTCTAAACTCGTTTGGAAGTGTGGCAAATCGGTTCCAAGATTGTAAATATGAAAAAGGATTTACAAAGTAAAGATGTCGACATACTTTGAACATGTGCAGTAATTCTTATCTTTTATGCTTTTAATTTCCAGCAATTAAGTGCATATCTTTAGAAAATAAAAATTAGTAATGTGCATTTACTAATTGGAGATTTTCTACTGAGCTTTCGGTCAATAATTGGACAGTGCATTTCCAGGAATTATGAAAACCGATTTTGCCTTTATTGCATATCTTTGAGAATATTCGGTTTTGGAAATTCCTTGGTGTCCAAACTTCTTTGGTCTATAAATATTGAAGTTTGCATTTCGAGCAAACTAATCCACAAAGCCAGCAAAACTACCTAGTTGTGTTATTACTGGTGGAGTCGTCTATTCGGAGAGGAAAGTACCCTAATTAGGCGAAATCTCTTACGATCGCTCGTTTTAAAGACTTCTTTGGGATTGAGAAGCTCTACGAGTATCGTTGGTGGGAAACTAGATAATTGCAGTTTATTATTAGTTTTCGATTGATTTGATTGACTAACGGTTGTTGAACTTTGATTGCACCTAGTTTGTTTATGCTTGAGAATCTTCTCTTCTGATATAAGATTCACTCAAACTAGATCGAAGTATCGACGAGGATCTTTAGAACTATATGTAGATCTAAAGATGTCTTGTGATAATCCATTGTTAACAGACTCCGTTCTGTGCATGATTGATCACAAGAGATTCAAGTTGTTTGTGTGCATGTGTTTATTGAAGATATAAGAAGATTTGAAGACAAAGAAGATTTCTTATTTGAGTTCATAATCTTTGGTGTGCACAAAACTTGATCGGCTGGGGATCTAACTATAATCGGTTTATCTTTGTGATAACCTTGATTGATTAGTTGAGTAGATCGGCATCAATACAATTCTTCGTGATTAAGAGTATTGATTGCATAGTCTAGACAATTACTTGGTAGTTGTTAAGAGATTGATCTAAGAACCTGACAAAGGAGTTTATTGGGATAAACAGAAGAGCCTTTTGTCAAACTCATATCACGTTGTTTGAAAATAGTTGTTACCGAACAGATTTGTTGTTCCTTTACTGTTTGGAATACGAACCAAAGGAATTGTTCCAAGTGCTGACTTATTACAAGTTGGAGGCGCAGGGATACTGAGGGAACTAGGTGAACTATAGGTTTAGTTGTTTGGTTTCAACTATACGAAGTTGGTTTAGATTTTGTATAGCGGCTTAATTCTGAGAGTATTCAATTCTGGACAAGGTCCCGGGGTTTTTCTGCATTTGCGGTTTCCTCGTCAACAAAATCTTGCTGTGTCTTTTACTTTTCTATTTTTTCAATTATAATTGTTTATTATAATTAGAAGTAAAATACACAAACGTTAATTCCTATGTACTTGATAGAAATTCTATTGTGTTTGGTTAAGTCTGAACCTATTATCAAGTAATCATACTTCGTTGTTGTATTGTCTCGATCTTGTATCCATAGTCAATCACACAAGTTATCTTGTTGTCGTATTGTCTCGATCTCGTATCCATAGACGATCACACGAAGTGTGAACTGATTAGTTGTATTGTCTCGACTCAGTCCATAGACAATCACTTTCGGAGAAAGGACTTATAGGTGGAAAAGTTTTAGATTGAGGTATATTTGGATACCCTCGTCTTTTCAATATATGAACCGATTGAATCAAAACCAGATTGATTCATGTGAATCAATTCACGAACATTAAGACATGGTTTGCAAAGATTGTATTCCTTAATTCATAAATATATTTGTTCATGAGTATGAAAACATACTTAACCGATTTTAGAACTTTAACCACTAAGTTTGCAAACGAGTACACAAACTGTAACTTCCGGACTTTGGTCTTGTCAAGCAGTTTGCAAACGGGTATGCATACTGCTGTCCCGGACCTTAACTCAGGTAGAACCGTTCGCATACTGGTATGCAAACTTGGTTCCCGGACATTAACAGTTAAAATCGTTCGCATACTACGTATGCAAACAAGGTTTCCGGACCTGAATCATACCACAACAGTTTGATTCTGGTATGCATACTGTGCTATATCCAGACAAAAGTTAATTATTCTAAACTCCCATTTCAATCATTGAAAAATCCTTAGAAGATGACAATAGTTGTCTCACACAAACTATTAGCTTATAAGTAAATTTCAAGTGATTTGAATGATCAATACAAAACTTTCCGAGTCGACATTAAATGATTGTCTCACACAAATCATGTAAGATGTTTCAAGGAAATTTTCACATGATCATCTTTTGACTTATTGTTTAATTTCCAACAAATAAATTGTTTCCAACTAAACTTGTCAAGAATATGATGAACGTAGCTAAAGCAAAAAGCTTCGAACACATATTTCGAGAAATAGATATCAGAGTTAAACTCAGCTCGAAATATCAAATGTGTGTAATATAAAAGTCTATATAGCTATACGACTTAGTCTCAATAAGAGATAGAATAGAATAGACTTCTGACCGATAGATACGTTTTCATCTCCACATACCTTTTGTTGATGAAGTTCCTCCAAGCTCTCCTCAGTAGATCTTCGTCTTCAATCGATGAATGTCGTGAAGTCTAAAGCTCAACTACACTTTCTATTCTAATCCGAGACATAGCTATAAGTAGACTAGAAATCAAGACTTATAGTTTGATCAACTAAACTTGACAAACAAGCTTGAGATGGCAACACTTGCGAGTTCGACCGAGCAATGCTTTAATAACAAGAGCGAAGAAAATCAAAAGATGAGAGTTATCCAAGTTTATGATACGAAGACGATACAAGTTATGAAGAATCAAGCGGTAAAGTACTTATCTCATGGATATGTTAATTTTTATTTAATTTTATTATTGTAGTTGCAATCTAAAAAAGTTATATAAAAAAATACAAAAATAAAAAAATATTTTCATCAATAAAGCCACCAAGAATAAAAAATATATAGAGAAGTTTCAAGCAACAAGGAAATTGAGGAAAAGAGTTATAAATTGTGAAGGATCTACGAAGTTCAAGAATTTATTATTAATAGTTGAAGCCTGAGCCGAAGACTAAGACGACGAGTCGAAGACGTTTCTATTGGATGTTGTGAGAGTGATGTTCTCATTATTTCTGATCGAATATGAAGGTGAATGAGTATTCCCATCCTCGTCTTAATGATTGATTTCCTTTCTTAGAGATCATCAGAAAAAGATTTTTATTTCCCACGATTTTGTGGGGTCTCGAGAAATTATTTCGGAAGGGTTCCTTTCCACCATTCAACGTGTGTAGGGTTTCTCTCTTCATTTCTACCTGCACACATGTGAGACCCATAAAAGAGACGTCTTATTGAGTGCAATTATCATAGAACCCTATTGGTGAGGCAAAAGTCAAGGCGAAATGCTTATTGGTCGCTCTCGAACCTGAATTCTTTCATAAGGCGTAGGTTGACCGGTTACACTTCCTTCGATTAATCGCATTTTACATTTGAATTTTCTCTTGTACTTATGACTTCTTGAAATTATATTGAGAATCTTTATGTCCCCCGTATCTCCTCGGATGCTTGGGATTCTGGAATTCTTTGAAGTTTGAGAAGATTTTGTAGGTATACCTCTTGTAAGCCCTCACGAGAATTATAACTCATCCACTAGGGACACCTAGGGGTTTAAAGGCGTTTCACGTGCTAAGAGAAACTGTAACCTCAAATAAATGGAGTTCTTGTTCTTTACGCTAGGTAGTTTGATCGTTGTCGTATGCGTCAAAAATAAATTACTTTTTCAACAGTCAAAATATATAATATAGCAAGGGTAAGAAAGGATCGTTCCACAGAGAAGACTCGGTTATCAATATGTTTCGGTTTCTTAGATAAACAAAGGGGGGAGTTTTCTGATTTTTATAAATTATGATAAAATAAAAGCAAATAAAGAAATAAACAAGCAAATCAAAAAGAACAAATATTGGTTAAGGATTCATCTTCATTCACAAACATGCTTTTTAACAATAACTAGAATTGATATTTAATCTCTCTTTTATCAAAGACCATAGGATACCTTGATCGCAAGTATATCCCGCAAATCTCTTCTTGTCATCAACAAACACATTAAAAGATGCAAATATGAATTCTATCTTAAAGAACAACCTAACGTGTAAAAGCACTAATCAAGTTTAATTCCCTAGATGCATTAAGTTCTATGAAATCAGGCCAATCAAAGCAATCGAACGTGTAAAAGCACTAATCCGATTTAACAAAGGTTATGATCCGCTTGTGACTACTAGGATGTATCACTACAAGCAATAATCACAATTATGCTACTTGTAATCAGGAATTTATCACTTTTGCGTATAACAAATCCTAATCTAGCAATAGAGATGAAAACAAACTCAACCGATTCGCGACTTGATCAAACAAGCATTCAAATCATGTAACAATATAAATAGTGAATCATAATCGATAATATGGAGACAAAACTAATTTATCATATCAAAAAGCATATTATGTGAAATCCAATTATTCCATAACCAATAATAATAATCTAGCTCATGTTCATGGAGTTCATAACAAGAATAAATAGAAGTTTCATGTTTCTAAACCCTAGAACAAAAATAGAAGTAAAGATAAAAGATTGAATGAGAAGACTTTTCTCTTTTATAGGTGTCCAAGTAATAAAAAGCCCATGCACACAAACTCCTCCAATCTTTTGCCAAAACTTAACCAAGTCTGGCCGTGAGGTTGAGCCCACAAGTGAAGCCCGGGCAAAACAAATCCATCAGTTCACCTGAATCGGAGGGTTAACTCGCCTGAACCGGAACCCAGCCGAGTTATGGCTGTTTTGTGTAGTTTCCTGACCAAAATTCATTCTTCACCCCTGCACAATCCTAGCATACATCCACGGCTTATTCTAATTTTAACTGTAATTTCTCGGCCAGTTCATCTCTACCTGCAGTTCAGTTCCATCACCAACATCTTCTCCATCCATGAAATGAACAACAACCCTTGTAATCTTCTGTCTGCAAAAACAACACATTCTGCGACATATCAATTCGATCTGCATCACTCCATCTCAAGCTCAGTTTCACTTCCAACAGCCCTGCAGTTCTTACATTCCTTCAAGATAAGCCTAACAAACATCTATCATTCCAGGTTTTGATTTGACAGACCACTGCAACACCATTCCATTGTCTGCCTCATAACTCTCGATCCACAACAATCATTGGAAGCATCAACCGATTCCAGTCCCACTGTTCCTGCAATTGCATAACTGCAACTACACCATCACTGCCTAGCCATTCTACCAGTCTCAGTACCACCAACTCCATTACTGCAAAGTTCCTAGCATGCATCTAAGTTTATTCTGTAGCTCCAATTACCACCAGTACACAGCCTCAGTTTTGTAAACCACATTCCCGTTTCCATCGACTCAAGCTCATCATAAACTCTCACCAGGACAGCATTACCATTATCTGCATCTCCCTGTCTTGCTTTCTATTCTTCACTGCATCAGTTGTAACTTCAACAGCTCCATTAGCATCTACTTGTTTACTCATAATTCCAGCTGCAAAGTAACAACACCACTATCTTGTCGCAACTTCATAACCTGCAATATCCCTGCACCAGTTCCGATAGCAGCTACTCATTTTGAACCTGACTGCAACCCATCTGGCTTCAACAGCAACACCTCTTTCTTGTGCTATTGCTCCTCTACTGAAATTACACCACCAGTACTCCGTAGTATCTCCAATTCCTTATCTGCACCACCAGTTGTAGCTCCACTTCTTCCCTGACTTCTGCGCCGTCCACAACTCCTTGCAACAACCATATTCACCAACTGAGCTCAAGCTTTGAGCAGAAACCACTATGAACCCATCTTCTACGGCACTGATTTCTATTAAGCTTCATCTGCTCAAGCTTTAAGCACCATCACCATCTTCCATTTAACTGCATTACCATTTCGACCATCAGCAGCAATATTATAAAACCAATCTTCTTTGTTCTTCTCAACTGCAACCTCAGCCACCCATTGCCGTCTCTGCAATTCAAATCAATCCTAGCATTCATATAATTAAGCAGTTTACAAACCACAATCCCTTCTGTTCAGCTTCATGTTCTTGAGTTATATCGACTTCTTTTCATCTTTGCTCAAATTCCATCTCTTGTTTTGTTGCCAAGTGAAACAAACCCCAAATTAGGTGATAGCAACTTATCCAATTCCTTGAACATAACCTTGGACTCCAAATCCTCACCACTTCTTCCACCAACTGAATCACAACTTCTCAGAAATCATCATCTCCATCTCAGTAACAAGTCTTCTCAAATTCATCCCAGATTCGACAACCCATTCTCTAATCTCATCACATCAACATCAGAATTCAGAAATCCTAAATTTCACTCACCTCCGTTCTTCACTGTGTCTGATTTCGATCTACAAAAAACCCATCTTTGTTCATCGATTTGTAACACCACAGAAACATCAATTCCTTCCTTTCATCCCCATGAAAATCAGCAGAACAAATTCCTTCTCCCATGTCTATGAGTTTTAGGTGCCGCCATAGATTCAGAAATAAAAGCTAACAAGGAGGAGAAATGCTTTCTCTCTCAATTTTAGGGCTGCTGTAGGAAATGACAGGGGATACAGCCACTCAGGTAAGGAAGATAAGGGGTGACTAAGGTGACTTTAGGCACCACTCATCAGATAAGGGCCATGGTTGTTTGGCCCCCTTGCTTCTCTAGTCTAAGCTTTAGTGGCGGTCTCCTATTGTTGGTTTGGCTCAACTTCTCTCCCAATAAAAGTTGCCTATGATTGATATTTTTGCTCTTTACGTTTCAAATGAACGTTTTCTCCTTCTTTTGCTCATAATGACTCCATTGCACCTGATAAACTCAAAAGCAGTCATAAGATACATAATTTACACGAAACTCGCAAAGAAAGCATAAACACTAGATATAAATCTAGGTGCTTTGGACACCTATCAAATTCCCCCACACTTAGACTTTTCTAGTCCTCGAGCAAATCAAACAAAACAAATTCTAAAACATACACATAACTCTGTGTCATCGAGGCTACAGTCACACTTAGCATGTATAACAAGTCTTTGGACGAGTTATAGTCTCGTGAGGGTTTACTAGAGATATATCCAGAAAGCCTACTTTTCCAACTTACTAGTTCTCCGAAATGATAACATCCAACGCGCTTAGAAGACATGGAAATTCTGCTCACTAGTCATAAGAAGTTAGACACATAAATGAACAATCTCATCCTTAAAGTTGAGAGAGAAATAACCATCCCTTATCGAAAGAAATTCGGGTTCGGAGTGATCGAAAGTCTCGACTTTGCCTCACAAGAAAGGGTTTTATGAAGTTGCTCTCAATAATAAACATCTTTTTATGGGTCACACATGTGTCCAGGTAGGAATAAAGAGAGAATCCTGCGACACCTTGAATGGTAGGAAGGCAAAAACCCTCCGATTTTTTTTGAAAACCCACATCTTTTATTCATTTTGAAAACCTTTTTTTCTGACAATCTCTAAGAAAGGAAATCAACCACTAAACGAAGGCGGGAATATGCTTACTTACCTCGTTATCCGTTCGACGTGCAGTTAGCACCACTCTCACAGCATCCATAGAAATGTCTTCGGTCTTCAATCCTTGTCTCCATCTTCATCTTCGATTTTCAACTCTTGATGATGAAATCTTGAACTTCGTAGAATCTTGATAATATGATTCTTTCCTCTAATTCCTTGTTGCTTGAACTTCATTATGGATATTTCTTCTTGCATTGGCTTTATTGAATGAATACAAAACCAAAAATTAACTAAACAAACCAAAATACGATGCAATGAATATTCTTTTTTTTTATTTTTATTCTTTTTTTTATTTTTCTTTTCTTTTCTCTTTTTTTTTTT
>NW_020621936.1:5513830-5526665 GCF_003573695.1 Papaver somniferum | reverse complement strand
TTAAAACTAATGATGGACCTAATAAACTTTTCTCTTGTCTCTTTTTTTTTTCTTTTTCGTTCTTTTTTTTTTTGTAACTAGGGACCTAGCGTAATGATGACTCTGTCCCAAGTTTTTTTTTTGGACAAGAGAAAATAATGCAAATACAAAATAACAAATACGATAAAAATAAAAATGCAAGTACAAAGGCCATGGAGTAAGTACTTTACCACTTGATTCTCCACAACTTGTATGTCTCGATATCATAAACTTCTTGAACTCATCTTGATAATCTTTACTCTTGTACAATAGTCTTCAATTTGTAAAAATTATGCTCCTTGTCTTGTTGCTTTACTTGAATCTGAAATTTTGCGAATTTCTGTACCGTAGCTTGTAAACCTTGAACGTCTTCAACTTTCCTTCGAATTTGTGATGCTCCTCTTGTTGATGATGATGGTGTTTCTATGGACCTGTTGGGGTAGAGAGAGATAAAGTGGATGGTGCTAACTGCGAACAAGATTACAAGTGGCATGTAAGTTAGCAATTCGATGGCACCATCATGATTGATAAAATAGCACTCAAGAGACCAAAGTAGTGCTTCTATTGGTGGGAGGTTGGGTAGCTCACCATTCTACCCGGAGTTTACGTACGGTGACACACACTCTAAAAGCATATATTTAGACACGTACAAAGAAATGAAGGTCGGTGCCTCTCATAATGTAACATGGGTAGTCTCCACTATAGGGGATCACAACTCTAATACCGAATTCAATCTGCACCTCATTTGCCACTGGCATGGTTAAATCCAACTTTAACTCTCATACAAGTAAGAAACCCGATCACGTTCTCTGTCATCTCTAAGTTCAGTCACTCTTATGAGAATCTCGATGTAATCTTAGCGAAATGTATACTATGTGACTCTAAACTAACTACAAGTTGGAGTTTTTTATTCTCTATTTTACACAAAAGTTGAAAATTTTACAATGCAAATGCTTAACCACTCCCCCACACTTAAACTTTACATTGTCCTCAATGTTAATTGAATCGTCCAAAGAAAGTCAAGGTGGGAAATCTTATAATGATATTGTGACAAGAAATAAAAAAAAATAAATGTAAGACAAGAAAAAGCTAAAAACAAAACAAGAATATAAAAATAAGACAAGAAATACTCATCCTATGGGTTGCCTCCCATTTAGCGCTTGGTTTAAAGTCGTCAGCCCGACTTGCACGGCGAATTCCCCATACACCAATAATCTGAAAAGTTGGGATCCTTCCATGTAACCTGTTTTGCAAATAGTAACTTCACACAAACATTAGTATAATAAAGCTAAAGTGAAGCTATAGCCCAATAGAAGTTTCCCCCACACTTATTCTTGTCCACACTTGGAAGTGTATAAAGAACATAAAATTCAGGAACTTCTATGGTTTCTTCTTTGCAAGCTTGCATAGTATGAGAATCAAATGTTTCTAATGGTGGAAATCGAGAAACAAAGTCATTCAAAAATATTCTCGAAGCACATACATTCAAACCAACAAGAGGTAAAGGAGAAGAAACTATGCAAAGGGTTAGACAAACCTTTCACAATCTCTTGTATCACATAATCCTCTTCATCCTTGAAAAACTCAAGTGAATTATTCACCTCTTTTATATCATGGTCCTCTATCAAACCTTGCAACATTTCTTCGTCCGTTTCTGCCTTAACCAAAGTCTCGACATAAACATCATCATTACAATTCTTTGCAAGCTCAATTGGGTCTTCCACAATATTGGTCAAATCATTCACATTCTCAACACACTCGTCATCATTAGGCTCAAACCTTGTTGCAAAGAAGTTATGTAAAACACTAGTTTCATCATACTCATGTACCTTTTGAATAAGTGTTTGATCATTATAAAGATCAAGAGTTGAGTCATCTACACTAATGTCATCAAATATCTCCAAAGGTTGATCCTTTTCAACACAATCATCTTCATTTTCAGACTCACCATAATAAGAATCTTCGTCAGTTTCCCAACCTTTATCACGATGTCGTTTAAGTTCCATATGAATGGTCCTACTAATTTCATCGACAAGCTCTTCCGAGGCTCCATCATCTTCCAACTTTTATAATTTATGTGCAAGTTTTCTAACATTCACACGCTTACCACCATTATCTACAATAGGTTCTCTTTCCCATGACTCTTCCCTTTGAATGGGTGAATTATCATAACTACGATCCGGAGTCGGGTGAGAAAAAGTGTTGCAGAAATTAGTTTGTGCGATGTTCAGTCCATTTATAGCATTCATACATATCGGATAAAGCAAATTGGAAGTAGAATTGTCTCACCTAGGTGCTTGACTTACATACCCACTGCAAGGTTGTTGGTATGTATGAAAATCACCATAAGCTCTTGGATATTGATCATAACCAATAAATTGGTTCCGATCGTATTCCGTAGATGGTGGGCAATCGTCATAGTGTTGAGGAGGTTGAAAATCGTATCCATTGCTCCATTATGTTCCTTCCATGTGACAATAAGTACCTGAAACAAGAGTTCTCAAAACTACGTCAAAAACAGAAAATAATAAAAACTAAAAACAAAACTAAAAATAAGAAACCAAAAATAAGTGACAACCGCTGCCTCCCCGGCAGCGGCACCAAAATTTGATCACTGTCGTATGCGTCAAAAATAAATTACTTTCTCACTACTCAAAATATATAATATAGCAAGGGTAAGAAAGGATCGTTCCCATAGAGAGGACTATGTTGTCAATATGTTTCGGTTTCTTAGATAAACAAAGGGGGGAGTTTTCTGATTTTTATAAATTAAGATAAAATAAAAGCAAATAAAGAAATAAATAAGCAAATCAAATAGTACAAATATTGGTTAAGGATTCATCTTCATTCACAAACATGCTTTTTAACAATAACTAGAATTGGTATTTAATCTCTCTTTTATCAAAGGCCCTAGGATACCTTGATCACAAGTATATCCCGCAAATCTCCTCTTGTCATCAACAAACACATTAAAAGATGCGAATATGAATTCTATCTTAAAGAACAACCTAACGTGTAAAAGCAGTAATCAAGTTTAATTTCCTAGATGCATTAAGTTCTATGAAATCAGGCAAATCAAAGCAATCGAATGTGTAAAAGCACTAATCCGATTTAACAAAGGTTATGATCCACTTGTGACTACTAGGATGTATCACTACAAGCAATAATCACAATTATGCTACTTGTAATCAGGAATTTATCACTTTTGCGTATAACAAATCCTAATCTAGCAATAGAGATGAAAACAAACTCAACTGATTCGCGACTCTATCAAACAAGCATTCAAATCATGTAACAATATAAATAGTGAATCATAATCGATAATATGGAGACAAGACTAATTTATCATATCATAAGCATATTATGTGAAATCTAATTATTCCATAATCAATAATAATAATCTAGCTCATGTTCATGGAGTTCATAACAAGAATAAATAGAAGTTTCATGTTTTTAAACCCTAGAACAAAAGTGGAAGTAAAGATAAAAGATTGAATGAGAAAACTTTTCTCTTTTATAGGTGTCCAAGTAATAAAAATATCGTGCACACAAACTCCTCCAATCTGTTGCCAAAACTTAACCAGTCTGGCCGTGAGGTTGAGCCCACAAGTGAAGCCCAGACAAAACAAATCCATCAGCTCACCTGAATCGGCGGGTTAACTCGCCTGAACTGGAACCCAGCCGAGTTATGGATGTATTTATGTAGTTTCCTGACCAAAATTCATTCTCACCCCTGCACAATCCTAGCATACATCCACGGATTATTCTAATTTTAACTGTAATTTCTCCGCCAGTTCATCTCTACCTGCAGTTCAGTTCCATCACCAACATCTTCTCCATCCATGAAATGAACAACAACCCTTGTAATCTTCTGTCTGCAAAAACAACACATTCTGCGACATATCAATTCCATCTGCATCACTTCATTTCAAGCTCAGTTTCACTTCCAACAGCCCTGCAGTTCTTACATTCCTTCAAGATAAGCCTAACAAACATCTATTATTTCAGGTTTTGATTTGACAGACCACTGCAACACCATTCCATTGTCTGCCTCATAACTCTCGATCCACAACAATCATTGGCAGCATCAACCAATTCCAGTCCCATTGTTTCTGCAATTGCATAACTGCAACAACACAATCACTGCCTAGCCATTCTACCAGTCTCAGTACTACCAACTCCATTTCCTGCAAAGTTCCTAGCATGCATATAAGTTTATTCTGTAGCTCCAATTACCACCAGTACACAGCCTCAGTTTTGTAAACCACAGTCTCGTTTCCATCGACTCAAGCTCAGTTTAAACTCTCACCAGAACAGCATTACCATTATGTGCATCTCCCTGTCTTGCTTTGTATTCTTCACTGCATCAGTTGCAACTTCAGCAGCTCCATTAACATTTACTTGTTTACTCATAATTCCAGATGCAAAGTAACAACACCACTATCTTGTCGCAACTTCATAATCTGCAATATCCATGCACCAGTTCCGATAGCAGCTACTCATTTTGAACCTGACTGCAACCCATCTGTCTTCAACAGCAACACCTCTTGCTTGTGTTATTGCTCCTCTACTGAAATTACACCACAAGTACTCCATAGTAACTCCAATTCCTTATCTGCACCACCAGTTGTAGCTCCTATTCTTCCCTGACTTCTGCACCGTCCACAACTCCTTGCAACAACCATATTCACCAACTGAGCTCAAGCTTTGAGCAAAAACCACTATGAACCCATCTTCTACGACACTGATTTCTATTTAGCTTCATCTGCTCAAGCATTAAGCACCAGCACCATTTTCCATTTAACTGCATTACCATTTCGACCATCAACAACAATATTATAAAACCAATCTTCTTTGTTCTTCTGAACTGCAACCTCAGCCACCCATTGTCGTCTCTGCAATTCAAATCAATCCTAGCATTCATCTAATTAAGCAGTTTACAAACCACAAGCCCTTATGTTCAGCTTCAGATTCTTGAGTTATATCGACTTCTTGTCATCTTTGCTCAAATTCCATCTCTTGTTCTGCTGCCAATTGCCAACTGAAACAAACGCCAAATTAGGTGACAACAACTTGTCCAATTCTTTGAACATACCCTTGGACTCCAAATCCTCACCACTTCTTCCACCAACTGAATCACAACTTCTCAGAAATCATCATCTCCATCTTAGTAACAAGTCTTCTCAAATTCATCCCAGATTCGACAACCCATTCTCTAATCTCATCACATCAACATCAGAATTCAGAAATCCTAAATTTCACTCATCTCAGTTCTTCACTGTGTCTCATTTCGATCTACCGAAAACCCGTCTTTGTTCATCGATTTGTAACACCACAGAAACATCAATTCCTTCCTTTCATCCCCATGAAAATCAGCAGAACAAATTCCTTCTCCCATGTCTATGAGTTTTAGGTGCCGCCATAGATTCAGAAATAAAAGCTAACGAGGAGGAGAAATGCTTTCTCTCTCAATTTTAGGGCTGCTGTAGGAAATGACAGGGGATACAACCACTCAGGTAAGGCAGATAAGGGGTGACCAAGGTGACTTTAGGCACCACTCATAAGATAAGGGCCATGGTTGTTTGGCCCCCTTGCTTCTCTATTCTAAGCTTTAGTGGCGGTCTTCTATTGTTGGTTTGGCTCAACTTCGCTCCCAATAACAGTTGCCTGTGATTGATCTTTTTGCTCTTTACGTTTCAAATGGACGTTTTCTCCTTCTTTTGCTCATAATGACTCTATTGCACCTGATAAACTCAAAAGCAATCATAAGATACATAATTTACACGAAACCCGCAAAGAAAGCATAAACACTAGATATAAATCTAGGTGCTTTGGACACCTATCATAGTTTGCTCGAGGAATAACAAAATCTAAGTGTGGGAAAATTTGATATGTGCTTAATTTACATGTTTAGAGTGTCAAATCCATTCTTGTTTTAGATATAATTCTTGCAAATTACTTATTTTTGTGATTATTTTCTATTTATGTGTCATATTAGGTGAATCATCCAAAAAGGAGCTACAAAGTGCTTAAATAAGCAAGGAAGTGAAGCACCATTAATGAAGAAGGGACAATGACCAAATTCAACTTATTCAAATCCAAGAGTTCTTAATACCGTCTATAAAAGAAAAATACGAAGTGAACGGCGAAAGAATGAGGTCATTCCAAGTTTGTACGAAGAAGTTATAGGAAAAACAGTCAAGACGAAGAAACGATGCTCTACATCACCAAAGTGGGAATTTCTATAAGCAATGACGACTGCAACACTATTTCGGTCAGAGAAAATATATTTTTGACCCCTAAAATCGGCATTGCTCACAAGAAATCGACAATTATGAAATGAACAAGTTTTGGGGAAGTGAGTTGAGTTATTTTGATCCCTAGAGTCGGCATTGCTCATTGGAAATCACCTATGCCGACTGAAAGAAACTTATTGGGTCCCTTTTGACATATTTTGACTTCTAAAACAAGGAAATAAGGTTATGGAAGGAATCTAAATCCTAAAAGGAGAGGAGACTTGAAGGCAAAGCATTGAGAGCTATAAAACAAGACATCTAAGGCTTTCCACAATAAAATCTCTACATCTCATAATACAATTCGACATCTTAACCTAGGGTTTGCCCCTTTAGGGGGAACTGTCCATTCTTCCATTATTATTTTTTTGTAATATGGGTAGCTAAACCTTTTGTTGATTAATGATGAATTCAATATTCTAGCGTGAAGCTTTACTAGTTATATAAATCTATTTTGAGTTTTTATCATCAGCGTTTGTCTTTACCATATCTATTGGTTATGAGTGATTTTTAAATTGAATTGGGATGCATACTAGATTAGCCTATTTAATTGGGATGCATACTAGATTACCATATATATTATTTGTGAGTGATTCTTTACCATATATATTGTCTTTACCGTATCCATTGCACCTTCCAACTTCTTCTTTTCATGCTGGAATGAACTTCATTCCTCTTCTTAGCTCTTTTTAACATAATTTCCATTGATTTCGGATGATTGACTTAAAGAAACAAGTAAAATTGAAAACAAGCGTAATACTAGGTAAAGTGAAATAATCATACAAACTATTAGTACGGATCTGACACTCTAAACATATGAATTAATCACCTATCAGGTACCCACTCCTTTTCAATTGTTATCAGAGCGTGCACACATCGTAGGCATAACTAGTCTGTGTTTTTAAACGGTCCAAACTTGTTATCAATGAGTTAAAGCATGGTTTTTCATTTACCAAGAAAAAACTCATTGCACGTACTACCCAGAATTAAGAGCACCTCTAGTAAGGAGATTTATCTCTCTGGAAATTCAACTTTTTTAAGTAACTGACAGAGCATATCTCCAAGCACTCTTAAAAGACAGTTGGACGACGTGTTCATCAAGTCTTTTGACAAACCCGTTGCAAAAACTGTAAGTGAAATTTCTATTTCGTGTTCTGGTGAAGATCCATCTACCTATTTTGCTCTTCATGATAGTATTATTCTTCTGATAAACTACTCCAATCGAAAGAACGAAATAATGTTTTACTTAACAAAAGACTAGAGGAAAGTAAGGATATAGAGCATCTCTTGAGAATGAAACTTCACGACTCAAGAGAAGACCTAATTCAGGCACTTTTAAGGATTAAAGAGATGGAGAAAGAGATATCTGCACTAAAACCATGTTGTTGCTAAGTAAAAGATTCTAGCTCACACTCCTCTACATATATTGTAGAGTGTGAATTTAAAGAAATCTCAATCTCCTGAGAAAAAGGATGGTCCGAAATTCTCTGCAGCAGGTTATGCACCACTTAAGAAGGTTAAGTCTGATCCATTAGATCTCATAAAACCTGATTATGTTGTTTTAAGAAAGTGACATTATGAAACAATGCAATAAACAATTTAAGAAAAAATGTTCACTTATGGAAACTCCTTTCCGTACTTCCAGCAATAGTAAGTTCGGTTTCATCATGGTGTTGAAGGAGTCAGAAAAGAGATTACAGGGTGTTGAAGGAGTCAGAAAAGAGTTTCACCAAAGAAACTGAAAAGACGAGGGTACCCAAATATACCTCAATCTAAAAAATTTCCACCTATAAGTCCTTTCTCCGAAAGTGATTGTATATGGACTAAGTCGAGACAATACAACTAATCGGTTCACACTTCATGTTATCGTCTATGGATACGAGATCGAGACAATACGACAACAAGATAACTTGCGTGATTGACTATAGATACAAGTACAACAACGAAGTATGATTACTTGATAATAGGTTCGGACTTAACCAAACACAATAGGATTGCTATCAAGTAATTAGGAATTAACGTTTGTGTATTTTACTTATAATTATAATAAAAAAAATTATCATTGCGGAAATAGAAAAGTAAAAGACACAACAACATTTTTTTAACGAGGAAACCGCAAATGCAGAAAACCCCCGGGACCTTGTCCATAATTGAATACTCTCAGGATTAAGTCGTTATACAAAATTAAAACCAACTTCGTATAGTTGTGACCAAGCAACTGAACCTATAGTTCACCTAGTTCCGTCTGTATCCCTGCGCCTCCAACTTGTAATAAGTCACGCACTTGGAACAATTCCTTTGGTTCGTATTCCAAACAGTAAAGGAACAACAAATATATTCGGTAACAACTCTTTTCAAACAAGTGATATGAGTTTGACAAAAGGCTCTTCTGTTTATCCCAATAAACTCCTTTGTCAGGTTTTTAGATCTATCTAAAAATACAACTACCAAAGTAGTTGGGCCTAGATTTTGCAATCAATACTCTTAGTCACAAAGACAATATATTGATGCCGATATACTCAACTAATCAATCAAGATTATCACAAAGATAAACCGATTATAGTTGGATCCCAGGCCGATCAAATTTTGTGCACACCAAATATTATGAACTCAAACAAGCAATCTTCTTCGTCTTCAAATCTTCTTAGATATTCAATAAACACCTGCACACAATCAACTTGAATCTCTTGTGATCAATCACACACAGAACGGAGTCTGTTAACAATGGATTATCACAAGACGTCTTTAGATCTACAAACAGTTCTAAAGATCCCCATCAATACTTCGATCTAGTTTGAGTGAATCTTATATCAGAAGAGAAGATTGTCAAGCATAAACAAACTATGTGCAATCAAAGTTCAACCACCGTTAGTCAATCAAATCAAATCAATCGAAAACTAATAATAAACTGCAATTATCTAGTTTCCCACCAACGGTACTCGTAGAGCTTCCCAATCCCAAAGAAGTATTTAAAACGAGCGGGCGTAAGAGATTTCGCCCAATCAGGGTACTTTTCTCTCCGAATACACGGCTCCACCACTAACAACACAACTAAGTAGTTTTGCTGGCCCTGAGGATTAGTTTGCTTGAAATGCAAACTTCAATATTTATAGACCAAGGAAGTTTGGACACCAAGGAATTTCCAAAACTGAAAATATTCTCAAGATATGCAATATATATCCAAATTCGGTTTTCATAATTCCAGGAAATGCTCTGTCCAAAGATATGCATTTTAATTGCTGGAAATTAAAAGCATATATCACTAAAAACCTTAATTAAATGATTCTCAATTTATTTCGATCCGGGATTCTCATTTAGTTATAAGGTATATCTTTTAACAATAAAAGACAAGAGTTACTGCACATGTTCAAAGTATGTCGACATCTTTACTTTGTAAATATTTTTTCATATTTACAATATTGGAACCGATTTTCCACACTTCCAAACGAGTTTAGAATTGGTTCATCCGATTTCCAAGAACTATGTGATTAATCAAAAACATTCAATCACCATTCATGGGTTTAACGGTTCTACCAAAACAAGTTTCGGTTCTACCTCCAAGTGGCTACTAGGATCAGTCACATTAGTTTCCAAAACATTGTTAACTAAGTACCAGGATCGGTTGCCACTTATTTATGGTACTTACTTGTGATCGGTTGCACAAGTTATATGATCGGTCACACCAATTACTAAAACTTGTTAACCTACTACAAGGATTGATTACACATCTTGTGATTAGTCCCAACCAAGTTCTAGGATCGGTTACCCAACGACTAGGAATGGTCACACCAATTACAAATATCGATCATACCATCTCAGGTGATTACTTTGGATCGGTTTCACTAATAAAATTCATACCAATACAAAAGTCAGGCACTGTGAATAGTTTTACCAAGATACATAAACAAGTTATGAGCGTTTATACTAAACACACATATTGGTAATCCAAAGATTTGCAATGAATAACAATACCAATAAGCCTAGCGATTTCCCTTTCGATTCATAAAACAAGTTTATGAATTGTACTTCCTTTAAACGAATGTAGAACATTGTTTCCTTGGACGAAATCTTCACCCATACCCGTACACATAATCACAATAGCGTTCATACGATTATGACGATGTCTTATAAGTTCAAAAGATAGACGTTATACTTCGTATTGCAATTCCTTAATATTATATCTAACTAGAGTATGATCATTCACAACTTTGCAGTTATGTTTTCAATATGCACGACTTGAAAGATACGTTAGGAATAAAACAGTTCAAGTCAAATATTACTAACCTCAAGAGGAAGGATGATGTCGTCGATGTAGCTCTTTACTTCTTCACATTCTTCAAGTCTTCATGTAATACTTGTAAGTCTCATATCCTAGTAACTTTCTATCTAACCTATACGAAGTTGACTAAAGTAAATAATCAAGCGACTCTTTAAATGAGTTTTGATTCACTAAAATATGACAACCAAACTTGACATACCAACGCTTGGTGGGTTCAACCAAGCTATGGTCTAACAATCTCCCCCTTTGTCAATTTTAGTGACAAAACTCTTACATCATATGGATAAACAAATTACAAGAATTCATTACACATACGCTTGATTCCAAGTTTCAACAACACAATAACTTGTATACATTCAATCCATAAATACCGATGTTGACATTATAATAACAAAGCTAATACTCCCCCTAAAGGTGATATAGGTAGATTTTCAATCCGCATGTCTTTGTTATTCCCTTCGTAGTCCATATAACTACAAGTATTAATATGATATGTTACTCCCCCTTAGTCTATGCTTTACTCTTTCATTAGATATAATGTTTAAGCACCATTGTCCTTTCCTTAGTGATACCAAATCACTTGTTTACTCCATATATTTCTCCCCCTTTTTGTCACAAAATGAAAAAGGTACGAGCAAATAAAGGACAAACCGAAAGGATCTTACAAATCTCAAAAGACTTGCAACCTATAAGAGTTAAGCACGAGTGTTCCACACACCATTTTAGATAACCAATATCAAAACCGAAACTACAAAGTAATTTTGTTTTAATATGTTACCAAGGAAAAAATTGCCCAAAGCAATTTTTCCTAAGAGTTTAGCAAATCAAAAATTGACTAAGCACCTTAGTTCTTTTGCTAAACCGATTGTACAAATACAATCGCTTGTTCGATAAGACCAAAATAAAGATCAGAATTAACTCTGTTTTTCTCATCAGGTTCTAATTATTCAAATAATTAGTTAACTAGCATTTCTTGTTAAGGCATTTAGACTTGAATAACCGAAACCTCCACTTTGATAAGTCTAACTAAGATTAGAAATAACTTAGTTTCTCTTATCCGGAATCAAATTGGACTAAAAAATTCATCCCGAAAACCTTTTTGTTAAGCCATAAACAATTCATACAAACCAAATAAATCAACTTGCATAATTATTTACCTCAACCGGAATCAATTGAAACAAACATAAACATTAAAATACCGCAATTGCACCGAAATTTTGTAAGCCTAAACAATTGATACCAAACCGTAAAGAAAGATAACAATAATTTTTATTAACCGGAAACAATTCAATCACACACACATCCATACACAAATAATGGAATAAACATCAATTGTACCGAAATTTTGTTAATCAAAAAACAATAAATATATGCTATAAAATCAGGCTTTTCTTAAACAGGAAAACGATTAACTAACAAATTCGTTACCTCAAGTTCCGCATCCTCTTCTCCATTTTCTTCACATCTTCCTGGGGCGGAGTATCACCGTGTTGTCACCCTCTTGCAAGACGAAAGAATAACAACAAACACCAACCTTTACCAAAGAAAGGTTGAAAATCGGTTTTAACTAATGCGATGCAAAAGTTGAAACCCCGAAACTAATATGCTTTTATGATAAACCAAATGATTCAACATATTGTGACTTTTCACATATTAGTTTCAATCGGAACCCCTTATAATCCTTTAATAAAGCCTACCAACACGGGCTAGAACTTAATCCTGCTAAACCAAAAAGTCACCCAAACCATAAGGGTTCATACAATATGAGATTGAACATCAAGGTTATGAAAACCGAAATCGAACATCCCATAACATACATAGCAATAATATAAAGCATTCAAGCACATGCTATGTAATCGAAAAACTTGAAAAAGTGGGGGTACAACAATCACACCCAATATTTCGCTTAGCAATATGTATGGACAAACTCCAATATACTTTCTAGAGAATCAACTAGACAGTCAGACTCAATCTATATAAAAAGTATATCAAAGAGTTTATATCTCAATCTGTCGATTTGATATATACTCAAGCAAATAGAAATCTGCGAGTCTTTATCAAATACTAGAGAGATAACTTGGATGGTACCAAAGACCAATATCCAAGTGTTAATCAATTTAAATCAACAACCAAAAGGTCGGTGTTTGTATGGTAAAATTACTCCTACTCCAAACACGAATTTAATAGTGATTTTGCTGAAGATCGATCCGTTGTTTATCCTCCGATTGAATTTAGTAATGGGGGG
>NW_020621936.1:5463307-5513678 GCF_003573695.1 Papaver somniferum | reverse complement strand
GGGGGTACCTGCAAAAAACCCTCCGATGCTTAAGTTAGCAAGAGATTTTTCACAGGAGTTTTAGTGGGGAAGATTGCATACCTTTTTGGGTTCTGGAGCCCTGTATTTATATGGTTCGAATTAGGCCCTCAATCCCAATTTTGAAATGAATATAATTTGTCTTAATTCCCTTGCATGCCTCCCTGCATGGCTCTGGAATAACTGGTCCTTGCATGCCTCCAGTCATGAATTGCATTGATTGTCCCCTGCATGCCTCATTTAATAACTGGCCTGCATTGATGACTGCATGGCTCTGGAATAACTGGCCCTTGCATGCCTCCTGGAATGTTCCAGAAACCTCCTTTAGGGTTATGAAACTAGCCAAGCCAAAATGGTGCAAAGGGTTGGCCCAACAAATAAGCTTACATGCCAATCCCAAGACGAATAATCCACTTAAGCCCTCAATGGGGCGTAGAAATCCGCTAGGCAAACAACATGGGGATGAAGAACCCAGGGCTATGAACTTAAGTTGCGTCGCGCTGCATTGAATCGGGGCTACGTTATTAAGTTACGCCGAGATATACCGAAACAGAACCATGGATTTAAGTTGTGTCGTGCTGCACCATAGCAGAACTGTTGTCGGACGGATGCGGCTGGACAACTGTTGATACACCGTATCGGTTGTCGGACAAAATTTGGTTTGGCCGCCGGAATTTAACGGAATATTCTGCAAGCTGACGTGGCACTCCAGCGATGACGTGGAAGTCGCTGGTTATACAATGTTGCTGACGTGGCAGCTTGATGACGTGGTTGTATCTGGTAGGTTTTCAGTACTGATGTACAGGTTGATGACGTGGGACTTGCTGACGTGTCACGTATTGTCGTGTCACTTTGCTGACGTACCACATGCTGATGTGTCACTTTGCTGACGTGGCACATACTGGCGCGTCACGTGCTGTTATGTTTTGGTGACATGGCATGTGCTGACGTGGCACTTCACTGACGTGTCGCTTGCTGACGCGACAATGTTTGGTTGGTCAGGAATTGATGAGGCCTAGCTAGCTATTTTGTTTAGTTTGTTGCACATGGGCTTGCACATGGAGTGCTTTTAGGGCCCAATGAACCATACTTAGCTAATAGGAGGATCTATGTAGCCTAAGTTAGTCCATTTTTGGTGTAGAAAATTAAGGGTACAAATAGTCGGATATTCTAATTGATTGAACAACGCACAACCTGTGATATTTCAATTATATAACAAAATATAATGCGGAAAATAAATAACACAGACACCAGAATTTTGTTAACGAGGAAACCGCAAATGCAGAAAAACCCCGGGACCTAGTCCAGATTGAACACACACTGTATTAAGCCGCTACAGACACTAGCCTACTCCAAATTAACTTCGGTCTGGACTGTAGTTGAACCCCAATCAATCTCACATTGATCCAAGGTACAGTTATGCTCCTACGTCTCTGATCCCAATAGGATACTACGTACTTGATTCCCTTAGATGATCTCACCCACAACTAAGAGTTGCTACGACCCAAAGTCGAAGACTTTAATAAACAAATCTGTATTACACAGAAAAGTCTACGGTAATAGATAAATCCGTCTCCCACCAATATACCTACAAGTTTTGTTCCGTCTTTTGATAAATCAAGGTGAACATGAACCGATTGATAAACCTGTAGTTGCAGTAAATCCTACAATACACCCCTCATATGATTTTATCATTGATCAGCTCATTTTTAGGTTTACACTCTTAATTTTATTGATTAATTTCTGAATATTCTTACAAGGAAAATGAAGAAATCAAGAATGATCTCTTCTCTCAACTTTCTCTCTCCTATTTACTTGTCTCTCACTCAAAAAAGATCTCTCTCTCCTTTACAACTCGAATGACTATTTATAAGGTAAATACCTAATGGATGACAGCTAACTTGTCCTTTATTTTCGGATATGGTTTGCGACATTCTCGCAACCTTGCAAATGTTGACTTCGCAAGCTCTCTAATCTTCACGAGATTATCACATCTTTCTCATGATCCTTGCTGATGTCGTTTCTGAAATTGTTCTGCGACGCTTTTGTGCAATACCATTGTTAACTTCGCTGAGACATAACTTTTGCGAGATTCTGATCCTACATCTTGCATCTTCTCATATCTTCTCTGCAAAGTAGAGAATGATGTGAGAAATGCCGCAACCGCTTATTTTCTCATATTCTACATTTATCACACGTATTCTTTCTTCCATTTATTTCTCGACACGTCTTTTGTAACCGTTACTTTTTAACCGCTTAAATCTTTCTGTATTAACCATGTTTATTTTCTCGAGGAAAAATTCCCTCTATATATATTTCTTTTCATCCTCTTCTTCTTTCTTTTTATTCTCTCTGCAACTTCATCGTTCTTCTACAAACTCCATTGTTGCAAATTTTCTTCTTTTTTCTTCAATCTTTTTAAATTCTTCTTCATCTTCAAATTAGATCTTCATAGTTCGTGATCTTCTTCAAGATAATTTCCCTGCTATCATCTTTCATGGATTCATCAAGGTTAGTCTTCTTTTTTCTTCCTTATAAATTTTGCTGAAATTGATATATTTGAAATTGATCTTGTTTATTTCCTTATGTGATGTTGTTTGTGTGATTCCCATACTCTTGTTATTTCAGCAAAAGCGGCTCCAACACTAAATTTTTAGTTCAGAATCCTAACAATCCCAAATCACAGCATAAAGTTGTCGTTCATAAAAGGAAGTCTGCGGATGAGAAGGTAGTAAGAAACACTATCTTTTTCTAATAACAATATTGTTGCCTCTGTTTCTTATCTAGATTGTTTCGCAGGGTGATAAAGATCTTCATAGACCTCACAAGAAATCTCGCCACCTCAAGGTTGTTCCAACTACTGTTCCCTTCCATCTACTCATTTCTTCCAAATCTCCTGCGACATCTTCGTAAGACAAATCTTTATCTCCAATTCATGAAGACGCTGCCTATGACTTCATTTCTTCCAAATCTCCTGCGATATATTCGCAAGATAAACCTTTATCTCCAACTCGCGAGAATGTTGCCTCTGATTTCATTTCTCCAGTTGATCTTCCTATGACTGAAACTCCCCTTGTGGTTCCTTTTGCGAATGAAGCCTCTTCTCTTCCCATTGAGAATGTTTCTCAACCTTCTATCTCTACCAGTTCTCTTCCTAAGTCTCCTCCTTTGTCGAAAGAGACCGTGGAAGGGATAAACATTGCTTTCAAGGTTTTATCTGAGATTCTAGATGATGGAAAGAAGTCTTCCACTGATCCCATAAAGTCTAATGTTTGCGAAATTCTGAGCAAGCATTTGGGGTCTGATAAAGTTGTTTCGCAAACAACTTTAGAAAAAGAATGTAATGCTCTTCGTCTTGAAAATCAGAAACTTCAGAATGTTTTGCTGGATCGTGATAATCTTCGCAAGAAGAATGATGAGTTAAGAGGTATGATTTCCTCATCTATGTCTTTAATTTGCCTTTTCGATGGTTTTATCCTTCCCCTGCTTAATTATCCTTTAAATCCCTCTTTCGCATGCTAAGCATTAAATTAGAAACGAGTAATGGAGAGATATCAATTTGAATCTGCTGTTGAAGAAGCCCGTGTTGATAAATAAGTCTTAATGGATCAATATAACCAATTAGATAATCTCTATTCATATTCTCTTGATCAAATAAATAACCTTACCAATGAAAATACCCAATTAGTTGAAAAACAAGATCTATTAAGTAATGAAGTATCTCGTCTTTCTTATTCTTTAACCAAAACCAATTTAGGGATGGAAACTTTATCAGATGAGAATAAAACCTTGTCTCAAGAGAAGCGAATCTATTTAAACAAGATGGCGATATCTTCGCAACAACTTAATATTCTCCAAAAAGTATGTGTTGACCAAGAAAAATCTCTTCGTTCTTTAAGAAATGAACTTAAAGAAGTAACAGAATCATCTATCACTGAAAGAGATTCACTCATTCAAGGTAGAATAGCTTTAAGTGTGAAAGCAAATCATCTTAAAGGTCAATATTCCAAATTAGAAGAATCTTATTCTTCTCTTGCGAAGAAAAATTCCTTCCTTGTTTCTAAAGAGAAAAATCTTCAGTCTCGTCTTAAAGGTCTAGTTGGAGATAAATTTGATGACGCAATGGATCATTTGGAGAATAGTTGTCTATCCTTGGTTCAACATCTTATTTCGCAAAAGGAAGGTAGTCATAATAGTTTGACTGCCTTAATTATCTTTCCTTTATCATATCTCTCTGAAATCCTTATCTTAACAACATTTCGTATTCTATTTTTCGCAGAATCTGAGAAGAATCTTCATTCTTCTATTTCTTATTTGGAGGATAAATATGCTAAAATTCGCAAAGAGAATGCATTACTGTCTCTACTCTTACTGGTTCTCGCGACCGGGCAGAAAGAAGACTTGATTATCTTGCTTATTTTAAGGATATTCAAGATAGGAATCATCAAAGAGCACTTCTTCGCCAAGTTCATCTCCGGACTGAAGTCCTTGTAAATGACATTTTATTTTCCAACTCTCTTCCTTCTACATCAATTGATCCTTTAGAAGTATATGATGATGAAGTTCCTCGTCCTGCTGATAGTGATTACGATTATGAAAGCGGTGCAGAGGATAATTTCCTGGAAGATGAAGAAGAAGTTCCTTCTAAAGAAGCATCTGCTGGTGTTAATCAGAATGAGAAAGAAATTTCTCCCGAAGAAGTAGTTGCTGGAAATATTCAAGATGCTAATCAAGTAATTTCTAGCGATAATCAAAATGCTAGTCATGATGAAGATCAAAGCCGAAATGAAGGAGATGCTTGCGAGAATGTTGGCGAAGAACTTCTGTCATCTCCTGCTACTGATATTGATATTGAAGCTTGAGCTTCTATTCTAGCTTTGTTTTCTTGAGATTTCTTATTTTTATTACTTTTGAGAGCTACATTTTTCAATCGACTTTGGAGTCAACTATTTCTTTTAATATTTTGTTGATAAGAAAGATAATGCTTCTTGTATATCGATTCCTATACTTGCCTCTCATTATCTTTCTTGCCAAAAATAATCTGTTATAAATGCTTATAATTAGTTTGTTTTATTATATGGTCTTATTTTGCCTTCCTAATTAAAGGTCTTATTATGCCATCTCTTGTCATTGCGACAAAATCGCAGGACGTCCTTGCACTTTCATACAAAAATCCATTGATCTTGTCTTAACTTTTTCTTTTGTATTATGGCCTCTTCAGAAATGTTGCGACAATATGAGGCCTAAATATTCTTGCGAAAATAAAGCCCCATGACATTGTCGTCTTGCGATGAAATCGCAATACGTCTTCGCACTTTCATGCGAAAACCCATTGATCTCATCTTATCTTTTTCTTTTGTATTATTGCCTCTTCAGGAATGTTGCACAAATATGACAAGCCTTAATTATCCTTGCGAATAATAAGCCTCATGACATTTGCGTCTTAAGACACTTATCAGCTCCCTAATGGAGGGTGTCGCCCTTATGTTCCCCCTGGTTTCCCCTTCAAGGAGGCGTACTTCTACCATACAAGGTTAGATCCTCCCATCCAGTCTTAACAACAACCAGTTGTTTTCGCAGCCGCTTATCTCTTTTACCTGTAGGGCTTATGGTTACGAGACTGCACCCTAAGTGGGGTTTTCTTCAGGCCGAGTGCAGTATAAGCCAAGACTTGTCAAGAATGGCAAGGACGCTTCAAACGCCCCCGGCACTCTTGACTCAACCGTGTACCTTGGCGCCTTGATCAGATCTGCACTCCTTGGGAGAGTCCTTATTACCTTAGTCGCTCAACCTAAGTCATATGCTTAAGTTGAGAATCCAAGGTGCCTCTCCAGGATGGGTTTTATTGACCCCAAATCTCCATGACTCAGGTTCCGGTGGCGGTATAGCCTTTCCCTGAGTCATATAACAGGTACCACCTAATATGACGTACTTTAGGTCTTACATTTGCCTCTTGCGAAATTTTATTCGCGAACTAGGGTGTACGCCATAAAGGTTCGCCCCTTTCTTTTATGTCATTGTTCTCTGCGAAAATTTCGCACATCATGTTCTTGTTTTGTCATGAATAATCCTGCAATTATTCTTTCAGAATTCATAACTTCTCAAAGCTTCTTACGGATAATATCTTTTCAAGTACAATCTGTTCCATGGTCTATCTAATCTATGACCAACATCTCTTCCTTCTGGGTCCATTAATCTATAAGCTCCTGTTCCAACTATCTCCTTTATGATGTAAGGTCCATCCCATTTTTTCGCTAATTTTCCACCATTTTCTCGCTGATATATTGGTGTTTCTCGCAGAGCTAAATCTCCTGGTTGAAATTCACGTATTTTGACACGTTTATTATATTCTCGAGCCAATCTTCGCTGATAATTCTCCATATGTTGTAAAGCTTTTTCTCTTTTTTCTTCTAATTAATCAAGTTTGTTTAGAATTAAACCCGCACTAAGATTTTTCTCCCAAGCTTCTCTTTTTGTTGTCGGAATAACAACTTATGTTGGTAACACCGCTTCAAATCCATATGTTAAACAAAAATGTGACATTCCACTAGCTTCTCTTCTAGTTGTATTATAAGCCCATACTGCATTATGTACTTGTTCACACCATGATCTGTGATGTCCTTCTAATTTCTTCTTTAATATATCTGCAATTGTTTTATTTGTTGCATCTACTTTCCCATTAGCCTGTGGATATAAAGGAGTGGACTTTCCACATTTTATCTTGAATGCATTGAGTAACATTTCTATGTTCTGCCCCTCAAACTGTTTCCCATTATCAGATACCAACTGTGCAGGAATTCCGAATCTGCAAATGATATTTTCGAATATGAATGTAAAGATATCTTTGTCGCGAATATGTTGTACTGCCTTCACTTCTGTCCATTTTGTGAAATAATCTGTTGCGACTATTAAGTATCTTCTTTGTCCAGTTCCTGGTAAAAATGGTCCCACAATATCTAAGCCCCATTTTCCAAAGGGCCACACACTGGTTGAAGATGACAATGGTGCTCCTGGTGCATGTATCTTCTTTCCATGCCGCTGACAATCTTCGCAACGTCTTGATATTTGTTTTGCATCTTCATGCATGTATGTCCAGTAGTAACCTTGCATTTTTTATCTATGTGCCAAAGATCTTCCTCCACTATCATTGCCAGCGTCTCCACTATGTAACATTTTCAGCACTTTTTCTCCCTCCTCTCGTGTCAAACATCTGAGTGATGGTCCACTAAAAGATTTTTGGTATAACAACCCATCTCTTAATTCATAATTTGTTGCTCGGCTTTTTAACTTGTGTGTTTCCAATCTATTTCTTGGTGTTTCTCCTTTCGCCAAATATGCGTGAAGATCCATTCTCCAGTCTGCGACATTATTTATTTGTTCTTCTTTTTCATTATCTATGACCATCACATCCATATATTCCTCTTCTTTATTGACTGATGGTGACAAAAGTGTTTGTATTTTTATGCATCTTGCAGTTGGATCTGTCATCATACTTGAGATGAAATAAAAAGCGTTTGCGAGTCTATTATCCCTTATTGAAATGTGCCTCCATGTTATTTTTGGGATTTTCGCTGACAATTCCTCAACCAGTTTCTTGTATTTATTCAGGGATGGTTCATTTTTAGTATATTCTCCTTTTATTTGGCGAATAACTAGCTGCGAATCACTAGTGACCCTGGCATTTTCTAGTTTCATTTCTATTGCGAATTTTAATGCATGTATCACAGCTTCATATTCTGTTTCATTATTAGTGGATTCAAATTCCAACCTGAATGAAAAAGCCATCTTTATTCCTTCTGGCGAAATTAATACAATTCCAACTCCATTTCCTTCTCCATTTGATGATCCATCTACCAGTATTTCCCATCTATTTGGTTCTGTTAATAAATATTTTGGATCTCCATGTTCGTCTTCTACATCCATCATTTCTTCTACTGCTTCATCTTCTTCTATAGGAAATTCTGCCAAGAAATCCGCAATAACTTGTGATTTTGGTGAAGATAAAACTTCATATTTAATATCAAAATGGCCTACTTGTGCATTCCATCTCTCTACCCTTCTTGATCTTTTAGAATTCTTCATCACTGATTCAATTGGTACTTTTGTTAATACCCTTATCTTGTGTGCTTGAAAATATATGCAGAGCTTAAATGATGCATAAACTAATGCTAAGATCAACTTTTCAATTTTTGAGTAATTCTTCTCTGCGGTATTAAAAGTTTTGCTAATGTAATAAATGGGTTTCTCCACTCCTGCGTCTATTCGCAATAATACATCACTTAATGCATGCGACGTTGTCGCAAGGTAAATCAATAATTCTTCTCTTGGTTCTGCCTTTTGTAAGATAGTTGTATTCATAAGATGTTCTTTGATTCCTTGAAAAGCCTTTTCACATTCATCACTTCATTTAAATTTCGCACCCTTCTTGAGTATATCGAAAAAATATTTACATTTGTCTGATGATCGCAAAATGAATCTCCCCAGCGAAGCTAGAAGCCCATTCAACTTCTGTACATCTTTTATTGTTGTTGGTGTTGGCATGTCACGAACTGCTTCCACTTTTTCCGGATCAACCTGTATTCCTTCCTTTGATACAATGTAACCTAAAAAATTTCCCAATGCAACTCCAATAGTACACTTCTCGGGATTCAATTTAATGTTATATTGCCGCATTTGTTCAAAAATCTCCCTCAAGTCTTGTACATGGTCCTTAGCTTCCTTAATCTTTACCAACATGTCATCCACGTATACTTCTAATGTCTTGTGTGTCCATTTTGCGAACACCTTCTCTACCATTCTTTGATATGTTGCTCCCGCATTTCGCAAACCAAACAACATTTTCGTATAACAATATAAACCTCTAGGAGCAAAGAAAGCAGTATGTTCTTGATCTTCTTCAGCGAGAGGAATTTGGTTATACCCTTTGTACCCATCTAAAGATGATACCCTATCATTTCCTGCCGCAGATTCCACCATTTAAGGAATATCGGGTAACGGAAAACTATCTTTAGGGCAAGCTTTGTTCAAATCAGTGAAATCTATGCAAATCCTGATTCCCTTGTTTTTCTTTGGGACAATGACCATATTCGCTATCCATTCTGGGTATTTATCTTCTCTTATAATTCCTGCCTCCAGCATTTTCTGTAATTCTTCTTCTATTTGGGAATGGTAAGTTGTTGCGATTTTTCTTATTCTCTGTTTAAATGGTCTCACATTTTTGTTAATCTCCAGTCTGTGGCAAGCAATTGTTGGATCTATTCCTGGTATCTCATCCATGTTTCCTGCGAAAATATCTTTATATTCTCGCAGTAAATTGACAGTTCTTTCTTCTTCTTCTATATCCATTTTGGTTCCAATTCTCAACACTAGAGGCTCCTCTTCAGTCCCAACATTTATTTTTTTTGTTGGTTCTGCGGCAGTGTAAGTGGGTTTAGGTTTTCCCATTGGTGTGGGTTCTTTAATTGCTTTTATGGATCCTTCTCCTTCTTCCGAAATTTCGCTGGGTATTCCTTTGCCTTCTTTCGCCCTTATCATATATACTCTAAATTCTTATTCCTTCTTTGCTTCCTTTACCAATTTTCTGCGAAATTGTTTCCTTTTTGCTTGTTCTTCATAACGCCTTACTTCAATTTGATGACATAATTTCGCATTATCAACATCTCCTCTGATTTCACCTATTCCACTTGGAGTGGGGAATTTAATACATTGATGCAACGTTGATACCACAGCTTTTATCGCATGTATCCATGATCTTCCTAATAACATATTATATGGCGATTCCATATCCACCACGCACAATGTCACATGTGTTTCGATTTCTCCAAGTGGAATTCGTACCACTATTTCTCCTTTAGGTTTTGTTGTGGATTTTCCAAATCCGTGAACAAAATATGTTGAATTGGACATTTCTTCATCTTTAAATCCCATTCCCCGAAATGCATGATAAAATATTATATCAACTGAACTTCCTGCATTAATTAAAGATTTGTTCAACATCCATTCTCCTGTGGATTTTATTGCTGTATCCTTCTCTTTTCGTGTAATAGGCACTGTGACGACCAATGGAGATACATGATTCAAATTTTCTTTTGGTATTTATTCTGCCATGAACACAATTCTTTGCTTTTCCCAATATTTCAAAGGTGAAATTTTTTCTACCGCCATAATTTTCTTTCCTTCAAAATTTCGTTTATGTATTCTTCCTTTGATGTTTTCATGGAATTCATTAACCAAGCTTTTTGTTATCATATTGCACTCCAATTTTTTGCCATTTTCATTGATTCTATTCATCTTTACTCTAACTGATTCACTGATTTGTTTAATCACTTTCTTGATTTTAATTTTCTCAATCAACAATCTTCAACTTTCGATCTTCAATCTCCCTGTTTCTAGCGCCATTATGTAGTTGCAGGAAATCCTACAATACACCCCTCATATGATTTTATCATTGATCAGCTCATTTTTAGGTTTACACTCTTAATTTTATTGATTAATTTCTGAATATTCTTACAAGGAAAATGAAGAAATCAAGAATGACTCTCAACTTTCTCTCTCCTATTTACTTGTCTCTCACTCAAAAAATATCTCTCTCTCCTTTACAACTCGAATGACTATTTATAAGGGAAATACCTAGTGGATGACAGCTAATCTGTCCTTTATATTAGGATATGGTTTGCGACATTCTCACAACCTTACAAATGCTTACTTCGCAAGCTTTCTAATCTTCGCGAGATTATCACATCTTTCTCATGATCCTTGCTGATGTCCTTTCTGAAATTGTTCTGCGACGCTTTTGTGCAATACCATTGTTAACTTCGCTGAGACATAACTGTTGCGAGATTCTGATCCTACAAAACCAGACTTATATTCTCGAAGAACAACCTAGTATTATCAATCACCTCATAATAATCTTAATCGACGCAACGAAAAAAGATATTGCGGAATCACAAATGATGATACGAAGAGTTTGTGTTTTCTTTTGCATCTTGCCTATCAGAGATATCAATCTTAAGCCAATTATTACAATTGTACTCGTACGATAGAAACAGCAAGATCATATCACACAACTACAAGAAAATAGTATCGGTCTGGCTTCACAATCTCAATGAAGTCTTTAAGTCGTTAACCTGGTTTAGAAGAAGAAACCAAAGGTTAAAGGAAAATCGACTCTAGCTAAGCACAACTAGTATCACACAGAAGGTGTGGGGATTAGGTTTCCCAGTTGCTAGAGTTCTCCATTATATAGTCTTTCAAATTAGGGTTTACAATCAATGTTAGCTTGGTAACAAAGCATTCAATATTCACCGTTAGATGAAAACGTGATTAGATTCAAGCTAATATCTTTCAACTGTTAGATCGAAAACTAGCTTGTTACACACAAATGAAATACACGTTTCTAGGCTTGTGTAACTGTACCCAAACTTGTACATTTGTTGGTTCAACAATAGTCAACCAAATGGTTAGCCATATGATCACTTTCATATCAACCATATTCTTCTTCACCATAACTAGTTCAAGTGACTCAAATGAACTAGTTAGAGAGTTGTTAAATTGCAAGGAAATCTTATGTAACTACACAAGACACAATTGAAGCAAAAACGATTTGATTCACTCGAATCGGTTCATGAACTATATAGCCACGGTTTGCAATTTGCATTCCTTAGTTTATATAAGAATAAGTTCACAAACATCGCTTTTAGATATAACCTACTCAAGTTCGCGGACTGGGTTAGAGGACTTAAGTTCCCGGACGGAGTTCACAAACTCCAACAGAATTTCTCGGGTCGAGAACTTCCGCCAGTTCGCGGACTGAGTTCGCGGACTTGGCTCACGCCACTATTCCGGTTCTCTTGATCAACAAAGTTCGCAAACTTCGGTTCAAGGAATAAGGACTTATACATATATGTGTTTCCACAACAATGCTTATATCCTCCAATGGTTATATAATCTAAACTCTCATTTCAATCATTGAAACATTCTTAGAGGACGTTGATATTCTATAGTTGTTATTCACAAACTATTTTTCGTCAAAGTAAGCAATTTTCAAAGTGATTGAAACTTGTCATGAATTTCGTCACTAGGTAAAGATGAACTTGGCTAAAGCGAAAGCTTACCAACACATATTTCGAGAAATAGATAGGCGAGATAAACTCAGCTCGAAATAGCAAATGTGCATAATCTAAGTCTATATAGAAAACCGACTTTTGTCTCAAGATAGGAGATAAATAGACTTTTGAGTGATATATAAGTTCAAGTCTCCACATACCTTTTAGTCGATGAGATCCACCAGTTCCTTGAGTATTCCTTCGTCTTGTATGATGATTGCCATGGAGTTCTTGAGCTCAACTACACTTTCTATCCTAGTCCGAGATCTTAGCTATAGTAGACTAGAAATCAAGACTTATGGTTTTGATCACTAACATTGAAAAACATGCTTGAGATAGCAACGCATGCGAGTTCGACCGAGCAATGCTCTAACAATCTCCCCCTTTGTCAATTTTAGTGACAAAACTATCAATACATATGGATTACAAAAAATAAATTAATTAATTTTTGTAGCTCGTATTCCACATGTCTAATCTTCAACATTATTTGAAATCTTCGTCACTTCCAAGTACTCCAATGATCCCAAAGGTTGTAAGTTCAGCATCATCTTTGTTGGAAATCCGTATCTATAACAACGAGAAAACAAGTGTTCTCAATCATTGTTATACAGTGTCATAGTATCATTACATAACGTCCAAGTTCAATTGTATCACAACTTCAAGAACAATACTATGGTGATATGTATCACTCCCCCTTAGTCAATACTCCATCTCACATGGAAACCACTCCCCCTTACATAATGATCCGAAAACCATATGCATTTTTAGTGTGAACTACATATTAATTCTCCCCCTTTTTGTCAATAAAATTGGCAAAGGTAGAAGAACGGGATCCTAATGAAATTTTCGAAAGAGACATTTCTTGAGCAAAAGAAAGTAAATATCAACTTATTTAGATGCAATCATAAAGCCGAAGTTAAATGCATTCATCAAGGAGTTTATAAAGATACAAGATAATCCCTATAATATTCCCCAGCCGCACTCCCCACAAAGATTTGGCAATTAAGCACAAGTTCAATTAAGAACTCTCCCCCATAAAATGTCATTCCCGAAAGAACAACAAGAGCGACCTTAATTTCGAAATAAAAGAAGGATTTCTTTGGACATAAAAAATCACATACAAGTATGAATTTGAATCCAAAATACTCAATTAAATTAACCACAAGAGAATCCATGATTAATTTAATCGAAGAATTCTCAACATAAGTGAACTTATGGAGACTCAACAATATACAATTAAATTAGATTAATCACAAGAGAACCCATAATTAATCTAATCGAAATACACAACCAAACTAATCACAAAAGTAATCAATTTAATTGGTCATGCTCGTCATAATAAAACTTACGGAGAAACAACTAAATAACCAAACAAGATGATTAATTTAGTTGAATATGCTCGACATAAACTATCTCACGGAACAACAACTAAGCTAATCATAAAAATAATCAATTTGGTCGTTTAGTGCTCAACATAAGACAATTTACGGAGCCTCACAGTAATACATAAAATATGGATCGGGGAAGATCAATACTGCGGAATACACAAGGATTCATTCTATTTTCCACCAATATTCGCATAACGACATTCAATAGACATAATCCTTGCAAACAAAAGATTTTAACCTATCTTCCATCAATAATTGACACAATAGGCTTAACTTTTGTATTTATCAAAAGTCTATTCATTCTTTTATCAATACATGCATATCGACATATGAAAGACTTTACTTTTGACAAGGTATGGGACAATCATAGTTCACAGAGGAAAACACACATATCCCATAACAATATGGCAATATATAAAACCATAAAGATTAATACTGCAAAAATCATCTTCCAAAAAATTTAGAATTTAAACCAATAAATCTAAAAAACATGAAGATGAAAACGTTGGACATAGCTATGTGTAATCACAATAATGGCTATTCCAAACTCTAGTTATTCTTCTAAATAAAAAAAGAAAAATAAAAGATTTACTAGGCAATAAGACCTTTGAAGAATTCTTTATCGTCCCCGAACTCCTTGTCGTCAACACCCATTGGGACATAAGGTTCATTAAGGTAGGAGTTTATATCAATAAAACTTCTTGGCTGATGATGTCAAACCAGGCCTTATTAATCTCATGAGTCTTATACACAAAAACTTTTATTTTTTGAATCTCCTTTCACATCTCCTTCAACACTTCAAGAACATCAGAAAACTTCTGAGAGTTTGAAGGAACGGATCTTGGCTTCCTCACATTCCTTCTTTTTCTTTTCAAGGTAGGAGATAATGAAGATTTCTTTTTTTCCTTCATGATTGATGGCTTAACCATCATATTAACATCTTTTCCATCAGAAGACAACATGCTTGGAGTATCCATATCGTATGGGTTTGTGAGAGGAAATCACAAATTGAACTCAACAAGTAGGTTTGAGATAGAAAGAGGTTTTGAGGAAGGAAAAAAGGAATGTCGAGTTTCAAAACCTTTAAACAGGTTCGTACACGTCCAACTCACAACCCTATAAAAAGTAGAATTGTCGATAATAACCCTCTTTTGTTGATAGACAGGGAAGAACAAAACTAAGAAAAGAAGAGAAAAAAAACTTTTCCTAAAGCTTGAGAGGTACAAAATCATTGTCTCTTTTGATCAGGCACATGAGAAAAGATTTCCAAAACAACACAATCAAGTTGCGTTGTGGTGAACAACAATTTGTCCACCATTTTCCTCTTGAGAGGAATCCACAGACCTCTGTCTATCAAAACGACTCGACCATACTTTCTTCTCTAATAGTCTTGGTTTATCCTTGGAAACTAACTTCTTAGACGAAGATAAAATCTCACATACCTCAGCGGTCTTCCGAGCAAGTTTAAGCTTATTTGCTAATTTATTTTCTCTTCGTTGAAGTTTGTTGACGTGCCTCAATTGGTGTTTGTACTTGTAACACCTTGAAAGTTCATGACCCTTTAGAGAACAATACGAGCATGTCAAACTGGGATAAAAGTCAGGCTTCTGAGATGTGCACGCATCTAGACACATGGTGGAACCTGAAACATTACAAACAGAGTTTCCAAGAAATGAGTCAATTTTTTCTTCCAGATTAGTTGGGTTCTCTTCTGAAAGAATATCGAGATTGTTGTATGTATTGCTACAGTTATCAAAATCAATATTTTCACCAATAAGTGCAACACTTGATTTCTCGTCTTCATTAGAATCATAGTTGTCAGACATTTCATCAAGAGTTGCAGCAAGACCTTTGTTCCCGGTGTATTTTCTACGATTTGGGCACTCGTTTGCAAAATGACCAAATCCCTTACACTTAAAGCACTGAGGCATATCCTCATCATCAATTTCATCGGTTTCCTTGTTTTTAGGAGGAATACGATTATGAGGTTTAACTGATGCTTTAGGCTTATCTCTGGAGAACCGTTTACTTCTCTTCAACAAAAGATCCCTAAACTGTCTTGTGATAATCGCGACCGACTTGTCAAGATCTTCATCTGATGAATCTGTCTCAGAGTGATCATCTTCAGAGATATAAACTTTTTTACTCTTATCAAGTAATTTAGTGTCCTTTTGTGCTTTGAACGCAACATCCTTAGTTTTGGATGAATGTTCGTGATCAAATATCTTAAGCTTCCCAATCAGCGTATTTCTGGAGAGATTATCAAGGTTATTTCCCTCAACGATGGCATGCTTCTTAGATTCGTATCTAGATGGCAGGGATCTGAGAATTTTCATCACAATGTCCTTTTCAGGAAGAGTCTTACCCAATGCAAAAGATACATTAACAATTTCAGACACTTTGTGACTAAACTCATCAAATGTATCTTCATCTACCATACGAAGGTTTTCCCAATCGGAATTAAGTTTTTGAAGCCTAGCTTCCTTTTCACTAGAGTTACCTTCGAATATGGTTTCTAAGATATCCCACGCATCTTTATACCTCGTGCAATTTGACACATGGTGCTGAAGATTTGGGGTAATGGCATGTATAATGGCATTCAAACCGTCGGAATTGTGCTTTGCAGCATTTATTTCGGCAGGGGTACATTCACCAATATCCTCGGGAACGTTTACATCTCCAACTGCCACGACGAGAGCATTATAGCCATTAACAACATATACCCATGATTGAAAATCACGTGCTTGAAGAAAAGATCGCATAGAAATTTTCCACCATAAGTAATGAGAGCCATCGAAGACTGGTGGTACGTTAATTGAGATAACACCACTGTCCATAGAGTCAGATCGCTACAAACACATACTTGTAAGGTCTTGAACGTGTTTGCCTTCTCTGATACCAATTGAAAAAGCGGGGGTATAACAACCACACCCAATATTTCGCTTAACAATCTGTATGGACAAACTTCAATATACTTTCTAGAGAATCAACTAGACAGTCAGACTCAATCTAGATAAAAAGTATATCAAAGATTTTATATCTCAATCTGTTTATTTGATATATACTCAAGCAAATAGAAATCTGCGAGTCTTTATCAAATACTAGAGAGATAACTTGGATAGTACCAAAGACCAATATCCAAGTGTCAATCAATTTAAATCAACAACCAAAAGGTCGGATATTCTAATTGATTGAACAACGCACAACCTTTGATATTTCAATTATATAACAAAATATAATGCGGAAAAGAAATAACACAAACACCAGAATTTCGTTAAGGAGGAAACCGCAAATGCAGAAAAACCCCGGGATCTAGTCCAGATTGAACACACACGATATTAAGCTGCTACAGGCACTAGCCTACTCCAAATTAACTTCGGTCTGGACTATAGTTGAACCACAATCAATCTCACACTGATCCAAGGTACAGTTGTACTCCTACGTCTCTGATCCCAGCAGGATACTACGTACTTGATTCCCTGAGATGATCTCACCCACAACTAAGTGTTCCTATGACCCAAAGTCGAAGACTTTAATAAACAAATCTGTATCACTCAGAAAAGTCTACAGTAATAGATAAATCCGTCTCCCACGAGTATACCTACAAGTTTTGTTCCGTCTTTTAATAAATCAAGGTGAACAGGAACCAATTGATAAACCGGACTTATATTCCCGAAGAACAACCTAGTATTATCAATCACCTCACAATAATCTTAATCGACGCAGCGAAAAAAGATATTGCGGAATCACAAACAATGAGACGAAGTATTTGTGATTTCTTTTATATCTTGCCTATCAGAGATATCAATCTCAAGCCAATTATTAAAATTGTACTCGTACGATAGAAACAGCAAGATCAGATCACACAACTATAAGAAAGTAGTATCGGTCTATCTTCACAATCCCAATGAAGTCTTTAAGTCGTTAACCTGGTTTAGAAGAAGAAAAAAAAGGTTAAAGGAGAATCGACTCTAGCTTAGCAAAACTAGTACCAAACAGAAGGTGTGGGGATTAGGTTTACCAGTTGCTAGAGTTCTCCCTTATATAGTCTTTCAAATCAAGGTTTGCAATCAATGTTAGCTTGGTAACAAAGCATTCAATATTCACCGTCAGATGAAAACCTAATTAGATTCAAGCTAATATCTTTCAACCGTTAGATCGAAAACTAGCTTGTTACACACAAATGAAATGCACGTTTCTAGGTTTGTGTAACCGTACCCAAACTTGTACATTTGTTGGTTCAACAATTGTCAACCAAATGGTTAGCCATATGATCACTTTCATATCAACCATATTCTTCTTCACCATAACTAGTTCAAGTGACTCAAATGAACTAGTTAGAGAGTTGTTCAATTGCAAGGAAATCTTATGTAACTACATAAGACTTAATTGAAACAAAAACGATTTGATTCACTCGAATCGGTTCATGAACTATATAGCCACGGTTTGCAATTTTCATTCCTTAGTTTATATAAGAATAAGTTCACAAACATCGTTTTTAGATATAGCCTACTCAAGTTCACGGACTGGGTTCGCGGACTTAAGTTCCCGGACGGAGTTTACAAACTCCAACAGAGTTTCTCGGGTCGAGAACTTCCGCCAATTCGCGGACTTGGCTCACGCCACTATTCCGGTTCTCTTGATCAACAAAGTTCGCAAACTTCGGTTCAAGGAATAAGGACTTATACATATATTTGTTTCCACAACAATGCTTATATCCTCCAATGGTTATATAATCTAAACTCTCATTTCAATCATTGAAACATTCTTAGAGGACGTTGATATTCTATAGTTGTTATTCACAAACTATTTTTCGTCAAAGTAAGAAATTTTCAAAGTGATTGAACTTGTCATGAGTTTCGTCACTAGGTAAAGATGAACTTGGCTAAAGGGAAAGCTTACCAACACATGTTTCGAGAAATAGATAGGCGAGATAAACTCGGCTCGAAATAGCAAATGTGTATAATCTAAGTCTATATAGCAAAACGACTTTTGTCTCAATATAGGAGATAAATAGACTAATTAGTGATAGATAAGTTCAAGTCTCCACATACCTTTTAGTCGATGAAGATCCACCGGTTCCTTGAGTAGTCCTTCGTCTTGTATGGTGATTGCCATGGAGTTCTTGAGCTCAACTACACTTTCTATCCTAATCCGAGACCTTAGCTATAGTAGACTAGAAATCAAGACTTATAGTTTTGATCACTAACATTGACAAACATGCTTGAGATAACAACGCACGCGAGTTCGACTGAGCAATGCTCTAACAAAACTATCACAAGAAAGATTATAAACTGATAATTTTATTCATAAATAATAGATAGTTTTATTCATAATAGACCTGATACAATTATTGAAAGAAATCAAAAACTGATGTTTATTCTCTTTCTCAATTCTTGTGAAGATTGCTCTCAAAAACTGGATTCAAATTCTTCTGAGCACTTCCTTTCCCAGTAGATGATTTGTTCATTTCAAATAATTGAGAATGAAGATCAGCTAGTACTTCTTTTGAATCCTTTATTATCAGTTCATGATGTCTAATGCAACTTCGAACAGTAAGAATCTGTTTTCTTAGAGAATCTTGAGGATTATCATGCTGAGATACATCAAGAGTTTCAGTCAAAACTGATGCACTGAGTGCTAAAACATCAAGAGACAATCCTTCTTTTGCCGGATTCTCCACTGAAGCAATATAGTCTACTTTCGGACAAGAAGAAAATATATATACAATGGGAGAAAATCAAGGAATAATTTGGTTTATGGAAACCGAATATATTTTTCCAAAAAAAAGTAAGAGGTATTGATTAAAAATATTTTTACTTAAGGAACAAATATGTACATCCTGCCCAGATTTATGCTTCCTCAGACTCAGAATTTTGGGCATCAAGTGAGGATGCATTTTTCCACACAATCATTGTGTTTTGATGAGAATTATTCTCATCATATGTAACAAAGACATCCTTAGGATGACTTATAAACACAATAGGTTGTGTTTCCTTATGTTCTTTCTTTCTCTTGTAATTGTAAGAGTTTGCAATTTCCTTTTGAGATCTAATAAATTTACCAGCCTTCAAAATCTTTATCCCTTTGTGAAGAGCCTTGATAAATTTATTTCCATGGAAGATTGCAGTGTGGTTATTTCCTCCACATGAAGAACTTAGTATATTATCAGAACAACTAATTTATGACCCTTTTAGTTTTTCAACCAATTTTTCTTGCTCAGACTTCACCTTTCGGGTTTTATCTGACAGGAATTTCAAAAGGTTTTCAAGATCTAGGATTAACCTTTTATTTCCCTTAATTCCTCGCTCAAGTTTTTCTAAACAGTCTTTTAGGAGTTGATTAGACTCATAGGATTCATCACTGTCAGAGTTGGCAGTAAGTCCATTGCAGTTAGATATTCCTTCATTGGGTTCTTCCTCTGGAATATCATCTAGAGTATAGACATAATCCTTGTTGCACTTCTGATCTCTTCTGCTGGAATAGTGTTTAGCCACATGTCTGAATCTTCGGCACTTGAAACATTGGATTTCTTCACTATCCTTTTTATGATAAAAAGATAATGTATTAGGAACATATTTACCATTAGATAAGATGTCCTTAATTCGTTGCGCTAGAAGCACAATTGCTGAGTGAAGCTCCTTTTCAACAAGTACCTTGTCTCCTTAACAACGTTTCTCAGTTTGATTCTTCAACAGAATTTCTCTATCAAAGATCTTTAACTTTCCTACAAGAGAGCTTCGAGAAAGTATAGAAATATCATTTGCTTCTATGGAGTGTTTCTTAGACTCGTATCTGGATGGTAACGATCTGAGAATTTTGCATATTATTTCCTTTTCAGGTATAACCTTTTCAAGTAAGAAAGAAGCATTGACAATCTCAGAAAGTTTAGAGTTAAACTCCTCAAAAATATCGTTATCATCCATTTTAAGATATTCTCATTCAGAAGAAAGGGACAGAAGTCGTGCTTCTTTCTTGGAATCAGTTCCTTCAAATACGGTCTCAAGAGTATCCCATGCCTTCTTAGAAATTTCACATGACAAAATATGATGAAGAACATCATCACTTACTGCGTGTATGATGACATTAATACCATCAGAGTTCTCTTGTGCAAGAGATCTTTCTTCATAGCTGTAGAATGATAAGCGTTGAAATTCTGCTTCTGGATATTCTACTCTTGGTCTTTGATATCCGTCTTCGATTAATAGCCAAATATTAAAATCTCGGGATTGAAGAAAGGTTCTCATAGCAGCTTTCCAAAATAGGTAATTCATCCCATTAAATCTTGGTGGTACGTTAACTGAATCATTCATAAGATTCATTCTCTTATAGGTTGGATCGCACCAAACACAGATTGTTAGATCTTTTTGTGTTTGCCTGCTCCGATACCAATTGAAAAGACGAGTGTACCCAAATATACCTTAATCTAAAACTTTTCCACTTATAAGTCCTTTCTCTGAAAGTGATTGTCTATGGAATGAGTCGAGACAGTACAACTAATCGGTTCACACTTCGTGTGATCGTCTATGGATACGAGATCGAGATAATACGACAACAAGATAGATTGCGTGATTGACTATGGATACAAGATCGAGACAATACAACAACGAAGTATGATTACTTGCTAATAGGTTCGGACTTAACCAAACACAATAGGATTGCTATCAAGTAGTTAGGAATTAACGTTTGTGTATTTTACTTCTAATTATAATAAAAATAATTATAATTGCGGAAATAGAAAAGTAAAATACACATCAAGATTTTGTTAACGAGGAAACCGCAAATGCAGAAAAACCCCGGGACCTTGTCCAGAATTGAACACTCTCAGGATTAAGCCGTTGTACAAAATCTAAACCAACTTTGTATAGTTGAGACCAAGCAACTAAACCTATAGTTGACCTAGTTCCCTCAGTATCCCTGCGCCTCCAACTTGTAATAAGTCACGCACTTGGAACAATTCCTTTGGTTCGTATTCCAAACAGTAAAGGAACAACAAATCTGTTCGGTAATAACTCTTTTCAAACAAGTGATATGAGTTTGACAAAAGGCTCTTCCGTTTATCCCAATAAACTCCTTTGTCAGGTTCTTAGATCTATCTTAAAGTACAACTACCAAAGTAGTTGGGTCTAGATTTTGCAATCAATACTCTTAGTCACAAAGACAGTATATTGATGTCGATCTACTCAACTAATCAATCAAGATTATCACAAAGATAAACCGATTATAGTTGGATCCCCAGCCGATCAAATTTTGTGCACACCAAAGATTATGAACTCAAACAAGCAATCTTCTTTGTCTTCAAATCTACTTAGATCTTCAATAAACACCTTCACACAATCAACTTGAATCTCTTGTAATCAATCACATACAGAACGGAGTTTGTTAACAATGGATTATCACAAGAAATCTTTAGATCTACAAACAGTTCTAAAGATCCCCGTCGAAACTTTGATCTAGTTTGAGTGAATCTTATATCAGAAGAGAAGATTCTCAAGCATAAACAAACTAGGTGCAATCAAAGTTCAACGACTGTTGTCAATCAAATCAATCGAAAACTAATAATAAACTGCAATTATATAGTTTCCCACCAACGGTACTCGTAGAGCTTCCCAATCCCAAAGAAGTCTTTAAAACGAGCGGTCGTAAGAGATTTCTCCTAATTAGGGTACTTTCCTCTCCGAATAGACGGCTCCACCAGTAACAACACAACTAGGTAGTTTTGCTGGCTCTGAGGATTAGTTTCCTTGAAATGCAAACTTCAATATTTATAGACCAAGGAAGTTTGGACACCAAGGAATTTCCAAAAACGAAAATATTCTCAAGATATGCAATATATTTCCAAATTCGGTTTTCATAATTCCTGGAAATGCTCTGTCCAAATATTGACCGAAATCTCAGTAGAAAATCTCCAATTAGTAAATGCAAATTACCAATTTTTATTTTCTAAAGATATGCATTTTAATTGCTGGAAATTAAAAGCATATAACACTAAAAACCTTAATTAAATGATTCTCAATTTATTTCGATTCGGGATTCTCATTTAGTTATTAAGGAATATCTTTGAACAATAAAAGACAAGAGTTACTGCACATGTTCAAAGTATGTCGACATCTTTACTTTGTAAATCATTTTTCATATTTACAATATTGGAACCGATTTGCCACACTTCCAAACGAGTTTAGAATTGGTTCATCTGATTTCCAAGAACTATGTGATTAATCAAAAACATCCAATCACCATCATGTTTTAACGGTTCTACCAAAACAAGTTTCGGTTATACCTCCAAGTGGCTACTAGGATCGGTCACATTAGTTTCCAAAACATTATTAACTAAGTACCAGGATCGGTTACCACTTATGGTACTTCTTTGTGATCGGTTGCACAAGTTATAGGATCGGTCACACCAATTAATAAAACTTGTTAACCTACTACAAGGATCGATTACACATCTTGTGATTAGTCCCAACCAAGTTCTAGGATCTATTACCCAATGACAAGGAATGGTCACACCAATTACAAATATCGATCATACCATCTCAGGTGATTACTTAGGATCGGTTTCACTAATAAAAGTCATACCAATACAAAAGTCAGGCATTGTGAATAGTTTTACCAAGATACATAAACAAGTTATGAGCGGTTATACTAAACACACATATTGGTAATACAAATATTTGCAATGAATAAAAATACCAATAAGCCTAGCGATTTCCCTTTTGATTCATAAAACAAGTTTATGAATTGTACTTCCTTTAAACGAATGTAAAACATTGTTTCCTAGGACGAAATCTTCACCCATACACATAATCACAATAGCATTCATACGATTGTGTCGATGTCTTATATACGAAGTTCAAAAGATAGACGTTATACTTTGTATTGTAATTCCTTAATACTATGTCTAACTAGAGTATAATCATTCACAGCTTCGCAGTTATGTTTTCAATATGCACGACTTGAAAGATACGTTAGGAATGAAACAGTTCAAGTCAAATATTACTAACCTCAAGAGGAAGGATGATGTCGTCGTTGTAGCTCTTTACTTCTTCACATTCTTCAAGTCTTCACGTAATACTTGTAAGTCTCATATCCTAGTAACTTCTTAGCTAACCTTTACCAAGTTGACTCTAGTAAATAAGCGACTCTTTAAATGAGTTTTGATTCACTAAAATATGACAACCAAACTTGACATACCAATGCTTGGTGGGTTCAACCGAGCTATGCTCTAACAGAAACTGAAGATCTGGGAAAGCTTGAGTTCGCCGGGTTGGGTTCTAATAATTAATGAAAGATGTTATCATGTTTACACAATTCTATTAGATGTGAAATCTAGAAATCTCTTTTCTTGGTTGTATATAACGGGTTTTTCTTCGAATACTTTCAGTTCAAGGAATGGATTAGTAGTACAATAATAGGAGTAGATAGTACTCGACCAAATAAAAGAACAATCAATCAATATTCGTGATACAACCATTCAGAGTCATAGCAATACTAACATATTTAAAAAGTAAGTCTTTGAGAATCTGCTAAAATCTACTGTGGTGAAACGGTTCGTGAATCGTAAGGAAAATTCACGAGTCAGGGTGCTATGGTTCGTGATTCGGGTTCTCCAACCCTACTTGTCTCGAGAATTCAGATGGACACGGTTTGTGAACGGGGTCGCCAAGTTTAAGCCTTTTATACATTTGAAAAATTCAGTTCACCACGGTTCGTGAACTATCCCTAACTGATCTTGTGGTTTTCGAACCGGGTTCGCCAACCTTCCCTGTATTTCTGAAACTCAGATAATTATGGTTTTCCAAGTGGTTCGCCAACCTACCCTGAACCGAAATAACAAAATTTCTGTATTTCTCTCTTTTCATCATGTTTTCAAACATTCCCAAATAATAAAATCATTTGCTTGGGAAATTTTCAATTGATCCACAAATTAATTCTTGAACAATAAATTGTTCCGAAGTAATATTATTAAGTACCTTTGAACATCCATTCTTGAATCATATTTCGATATGTTTAACAAGACACACTTGACTCAAAATTTCTTCTTTGCGATAAATCTTTTATAAGCCATACAACATATTCTCAAAAGAGAGAATTGTAAGACAGTGATTAAAATAGAATGATTCAGTCTTCACATACCTGATTAATGAAGTTCTCCAAATGTCTTCGTAGATCTTCAGTCTTCGAGGGTGATGTCTGATACTCAACTAAATTTTTTTAACATAGTCCGAGACTTGACTTAGTAGACTAGAAATCAATAAATAGTTTTGTTCATGTAACATTGATAACAATCTTGAGATAACAAAACTTGTGGATTCAACCTAGTATTGCTCTAAGAAATAACTTCACCTTCGGCTTGGTAATCCTCGTCCCGATATCAATCTTCTCGAATCTCCGAGGTTTTTTGGTATTCAACGAGCTATCATCAGCTTGAGACCATCCGGTATCGCTTTTCGAACACATATTCTCCCGATTCAGATAAATTAACAAGTGTCAACGAAGGGAAATAATAACATCAACTATAACAAAATTTCCTTTTACATTCCTCTCAAAATATGGTCATTTCGAAGGGCAAGAACTTTGAGTTTTTCATTCGTTAATAGCAGGATGGACATCCTGCGAAGGTAACAGCAAAATAAGAAACTGAGGCTTATTAAGAGAAACTTCAGTCAAGCTTAATACCTAGAATGGAGAAGAAAGGTTTTGGTTTTGATAACTTTCATGTCAAGATCAGAAGCAAAACTTTATGCTCATCGATGATATTCTTTGTAAGGAACCGCAAGTGCGTCAATACTGTTTGACTGGTCAAGAGACGATTTAGCCGCTAATGAATCAATTAGTTAAATATAATAATTAATTAATACAAAATTCATTGAACAATAATCCAGAGATGAAACTAGTACCATTGAATAGATCTCGAGAAGTTACGCGAAATGTACTACTTGAACTCATCATCCGGATACCGGACAAAGAAGAATCCATCCAATTAATACAAAGGGTAAAATAATTATTTGTCATATAAAACTATTAGGTAGACCATGTGTTCGCTTAGGGAAACCTGTCACAATTAACATATCAATTTCTATTCGGTTGCACATATCCATCTGAATGGGTGTTTTGCTAAAATTCCATTTGGTATATACAAAACCAAATTGAAGAGAAGCTTATTTATCTTTATCTTTATCTTTTTTCTCTTTCGTTCTTCTTCTTTTTCGATGAAAATCTCAATTCAAAGGATTGAGCTTGTTTGATGTGTCTGATTCATAGAATGTTTAGTAAGTTGATGAACCCAGGAAGGTGTTGAGAAGTCTAAAGGTTTGAATTAGTTAGGGTTTTGGGTTGATTGAGATAGATGAATCAGGGAAGTAATTGGATGAAATTGTTTTAAGATTTTGTAAACTTGAAAATGCAATCGAGCAGTTATCCAGAAGTTGGATATTGTTATATCAGACTATCTCATGATATTGTGTTCCAATTGTAAATTGAAATAAATGTCATTCCATACAAATCTATGTTTAAGTGGATGATTTATTTCATACATGGTTGTATTGTGTTTGTTAGAGAATTGATCGGTCGAACTCACAAGTGTTGCTATCTCAAGCTTGTTATCAAACTTAGTTGTCAAAACTAAATCTTGATTTATAGACTACCATTAGTTAAGTCTCGGATTAGGATAAAAGAGTAGTTGAGAAACGAACATCCCGACAGTCACCATTGTGTTCTACTGTTTGAAGGAGAAGATAAACCGAAGCTTTTGGAGAACTTCTTCAACAAAAGGTAAGTGAAGACTGAACCACCTATTTGTCAAGTTATATTCATCTTTTTATCTATAAGACGATGTCGCATAACTAATTAGACTATCATGCATATACAAGAACTTCGAGTCAAGTTTATCTTGGTAATTAGTTCTCAAAATATAATGACTAAGCTTAATGAAAATTTGTTCATACTTGATGAATTTCGGTTAAGGACAATATATTGTTCACAATCTAAATCATGATTCAAGTTTCATCATTTAAAAATAGCATGGAACACTAATACGTGTCATTGATGTTATTTGGGAATATTTTGAATCGATTTAGAGAGAAATGTAGAACTACTGTAGACTCGGATATAAGACAGTGTTATCAGTCTTACAAACTGGGAAAACTGTTATTAAGTCTGAAGCCGTATTACATGTACTCGTGCACGTACCGGAGTAGCTATATGTTGACAAGCAGATTTTTGGTAAGCATATCCTTATGCATATCCTGTAGAAATCTGTTAACTCTTGAACCAGATCGGTACACATACCCGTATGCAAACCGAAAAGGAACTGTGGCCACGGAACCGGTTTGGTATCCATACTGGTACGTGTACCAGAAAATTTCTGTGTTCCGGAACTTGGTTTGTGTATCCATAACAGTACACGTACCAAAATAGTTATGTGGACTCTGAAACCGGTCATAGTCTTAAGGTACACATACCGATACGCATACCTAAATAGTTCTGTGAATTTCAGAACTTATCTGTGTTTAATTGTATACAAACCGGTACATGTACTCTGACTGACCCGACTCACGAACGACTATGGTATTTGTATTTTGTATATCTACTAACCATGTCGGTTATTTTCAAATGCGACAAAGTTATTTCTGTAAGATAATTAGCATTTGATCAAATCTCTAAAAACACTATAGACTTGTTCGATCACATGATTGTGAATCGGGGTTAAAGTCTAAGTGTTTATGAAACAAATCGGCTAGTTTTTTCTAACCACCTTGAACATAGTCAGATTCAAAGATCCATCTAATGGTGGATATTAATTGCTTGGTTCCAAATCTATCTTAGATTAAACCTAAAGCAACTTATGCATTGAATGTCTATAAAAGGGTAACTTCAAGCAATTAGGATTTTTGAATCCCGACACTACTTTTCTTGGTGTGTCCTAGCTGTAACTAGAGTCGTCCTCTTCCTAAAACCCTTTTAGGGTTTCAGCGACTACAAAGACTTCACTGGGATTCATGAAGCCATGTCCACTTATTGTTTATCTTGAAATCTCGAGTATCTCGATCTTGTTCGATTGTTGAGCTGCTCACTTGAACAAGATAAATAGTAATCATCAAAGTTCTCCTTGTCCCAGACTTTGTTGATTCCACAAGTTTTATTCTTGTGAGGTGAATAATAATCTAGGCTGCACTTCAGCTTGCATAAGTCCGGATTTTGAGGATAGCTAGACTTTGTCGATTTCCAATCACCTTGATCAAAATATTTTTGATCGTAAAGGAAATCACATATAGGCTTAATCTGTGGGAGGCAGATTGGTTTAAAGTCTTCAATTAAGTTGAAGCAACTCTTAGTTGGTGTGATGTCAGCTAAGGGAATCAATTGCACAAAGTCGTGCTAGGATTCAAGAGACGTAAGGAACACGACTGTAACTGAATTGCTGGGAGGGTTTAATTCGGCCTCAACTACATTCCACTCTGAAGTTAATTGGTAGTACGCTAGTGTTTGTAGTGGCTTAATACAATTTGTTTTTTAAAACCTGGACTATGTCCCAGGGTCTTTCTGCATTTGCGGTTTCCTCGTTAACAAAACTTCTGGTGTCTGTATTATTTCTTTTCCACATTATATTGTTTATACCTATAATTGAAATATCACAGGTTGTGCGTTGATCAATCATAGTAGATACATCCGACCTTGTTTGTTGGATACGACTTGATTTATTACTTGGGAAAATTATCTTTGGAATCACCCAAGTACTCTCACCAAGGAAATCAGGTACACGGACTTGTGTCTGTAAACGTTCTGATTTGAGAGTTAGAGATATAACTCTAGATATTCTTTCTTGACTGAGTTGAACTCTTAGAATTAAATATTGAGTTTTTCCATAAAGATTGCCTAAAAAAAATTGGTGGTATATTTTGGTACCCCGCGTTTTCAGTGTTTAGTGATAAAATAGATAGAAAAATAATTAGTTTACACATAGTTAGTACTAGAGCATTAAAATTTTACATAACCTCGTAAATGGAGTTAAAAATATTTAAAAATAATATGAGTAAAGATTCAAATATATTTAGAAACGTAGATGTTCTATAAAATGAAAATAAATTATACTCTTAAAAATAATTTTGAGAACATACAATAATAAGGTATGAAACTTAATAATTTTGTGGAGTAGCCTAAATAACAAACTGATTCCTTGTATGTAGAAATGACATAGATGGTAACACTTAGGGAAAATTGATCCGTAAAAGCTAGGTAAACCAATAAATTTAGATTATAAAGCTTATAGTTAACATAAATAGAGAATCTTTAAAATCCGAGGAGAATAACATTACGAGTGCGAATTCGTGCACACTCTTTAACAAGTGTATATTTCACATTTTAATCTCTACCCTTGATTTAATTTAGGGAATTATGTAATGGGGGACGTGATTCTAAACATGGAGGATAATGAGGCCATCAATTAAATAATCAACCAATCAGAAGAACATGTGAAATATACACTAATTAGAGAAGTGTGAACAGATTTGGACTCTAAATCATAATGAAAAATGTTATAAATCTTACGTGTTTGATATATGGATGCCCACCATTTATACGGATCCCACTCTAAGTGTACGTGTCATGTACTGGCTAATGTAAGTGGTGACTAATCACCTATTTGTCTTCCTATAAACACCCACTGATGGGTTAGTTGTACGGTGTGAAGAAACGACAATAAGACTTTCCTAAATTTTTCCCCATGTCATGTTTATTTCGTATTTACTCTCCATTAGTCTGCTAGTGCATGCAGTATTATATGCATTAGTAAATAGTTTCCTTTCACTAATTAACTACAAAATTAATTAGCCTAGTTGATTAATATGGTGACTATAAAACGTTATCAGCACGAATTGCTCTGCGGCAATTGAGTGGGGGCTACCGATACGTAAAAGGATAATTTTTTCCGTCTCTTGCATATTTAATTTAACTATTGTTAAGTAGTTTTATGCATAAGTTTTTATAATGCCCTAACTTGGTTTCCTATTTTGATTAGGACTTGTTAAAGAGAAAATTAGACATTTTACCGTGTCTTGTATGTGCTATTTGGAGCACGAGTAATTATCGGTATATGAAGAGATATCCAAAATAGGTACGTATTAGCAACGACTCCTATTTGTGATGTTATTCGATTTCCGAATTTAGCCAAATATTTGGTTTTTGTAAGTTTTGCTATTTTCCTCCTTAACCAACCAACAGAAGGTTTTTTCGCGTCCTTTTGGATAGGGTAGAATGTAAAATTACCTTTTTTGGTACACCAATTAATTTTTTGGTGTTAACGGTTTTAATATCGACAGAGCAAGGGATTTTTGCATCATAATGGGTAGCAAAACTTTAATATCCCTTTGCTATATTAATCTCCAGAATTCAAAGTCGTTCCACTTAAGGTCGGAATGCGATGAAAATTGGACACCGGGTTAACACGATTAACCAGTCTCTATCAACGGTCTTTGAAATAACCTACAATTGATATTGAGACGATTTCTTTTAAGATAAAGAATGTGTTCATATTTCAACTTTGATAAATTAATATTTCGTTGGCCCTAATAGACGAAGTTGGAGATATGTCGGTATTATGCTAGAACCGTATATATTGCCTTTGAATGTTTTCTTTCCTGTTTCACCGTTGATTTTCGTGGTAAACTAGGATATGACCCATGTCGTAACGGCCTGGGGTTTTGTTCATTGTTAATAGTAATTGATCGGGTAATTTTCTTCTTAGATAATACACCTGCTTTATTATTTTCTTGTTCTTAACATTTGGTGCTTGCTTAGATGAGCGTCAATTTTTTTAATTTGTTGGTTATACAAATACGTCCATGAAACACTATTATGAAGGTATTGCAGAACAATAATTTTTCGATATACAGTATGGAGTAAAATATTTGAAAATTTATTTTAACTAATTTTTTTAAGAAAAAATAAAATAATGGTCATTGATCAAGAGAGTAACGAATGAAATTAATGCAATCTAATTTTTTTTTCCAAGCTCTCATGGACTCATATATATAGGTCCATCAAAAATACAGCTTGTCTTATGGAAAGCATTCGTTGAACACCTGCGGACTTTTGACAACATCTATCCCAGATGCATTACTAAGCCGGAAAATGATTATCACATTTTGTTTCTATGTCATATTATTGTAACTTATGTATTTCAATCTTCGTGTACTGAATACCCTCATGTAATAGAGCCTTAGTAGATCAATAAATATCATGCTTCAATTCTTTTTTGCATAAATAAGGTTGTATATTTTACGTCGCCGCTGTTTCTTATTTGTTTTCTCCTGCCTTCCTTCCCACCTCCTAAACATTGGGTTTGTTTGAACTTCCACTGTCATACATTGTCTTTTCATTAGCTGAGACACACATTTTAAAATAATGGTCATTGTACGTGTCACGTAAATAAAATAGTCATTGTTTATTACCAATCTTACATATACTTTGATTTCACTGAAAATGATTGGACTGGAAATGATTATTGATGTTTCAAATAATTATAATATATTTTTTACTGCATTAAAAGGGAAACATATAGAATATTATTTATCTAACTATTTTTGATAATAAACAAACATATGGAATTAAAGCTTCCATAAAAATCCCAAAAAGTATTTCTCAGTTGATAATAAAGTTTTGGAAATTATTAATACTTTTAAGGGTTTAGAAATTTTATAACATACATACGCCTTTTACACAATGTTTTTACACCTAACAACCTTCTAGTAAATTCTTATTCTTTAACTGAGTCCAGTTGATGCTCCCAAACAAAAACTCATTCATAAATCCAGCAAAAAAAAACCCCGATAGTACATGCAACACTACAAACAATTTAAAAACCATATCCAAGGCACTACATTTTAAACTTAACTGTAGACAAATTCTGATGATTTGACAACAAACTAAGAAGACTTCAGGAAGATTACACATACACAAAGAGTTAAGGATTTTCAAAGAGTATAACTACAACTAAGAAGACATCGGATAGCACAGTTCCAGTCAATTTCATACCACTTACGGGTGAGCCTAACTGAGGCCTGACATGATTTTCCTTGGTCACTTTCATGAATCCGGTTGATTGCCTTAGCATCATCCAGACCTTGGATATCTACCAATACTAAACCAAACAATTTCAACCTGCACAACACAATATCAACTTCCCATGAGTTAAATCTGGAGAGAACATAATACAATTCTATATTGCAATGCTCATTAACACAAACAATAAGAAGAAACAATCATTCATCGATTCGTCTCATCAGTAAGTATCCAGAAGGCATTAATATTGATGCCACCATAGATTCTTCTCTATATTGCAATGCTCGTTAAAAAAAACAAAGAGTATTTGGAACTTGAAGTAACAGAGTCAAAAACAACTTAATGGGACATAAGATGGTAATAAATTCGAGATATTATAAGTAGTCACCGGCCATGCCTAAGCTTCTAAGTATCACAAATTAGGCTCGTAAAACAAACAATTATAAATCAAATACATAATTTAATGCAACCAACACATAAAAAATAGTTGAATTGCAGTGCAATTATAATTTTAAACAGTACTGGAAAATAAGTACAATTTGAAACAGGTGTAAAGGAAGATTGACACACAGACACAGAAATCATGGATGCTAAAGACAGTCAATAACTCTCTAACACAGATATAATACAATTCCCAAAACATCGACAGTCCTAATATTATGCACAATATAATTTCTGTAAGGAATGACATTTTCCAATCTCCAATTTTTTTTTACCGACAAATTTATATTATCTCTAAAGTTCATCACTAACCCGCAACAATAAAAATTGACATTGAATTTGAGAAACAACTCCATCGGCATGTGCCTGCAAACAATATCTTTTGGTTTACCAATTCCAGATAAAACATCCACAGACAATGTTGCGGGGCTTAGCCAAATATCTTAGAGCAGTTAAGTCCAAGTTCCAATAGATTAAAGAGTAAGATGCCAAAAGAGAATAGCATGAAAGAATTCATAGCAAGGGACAGAGATATTTAGTCATAGGTCCTGCCCTCTCATCTTGAATGATAAGGTATTATTATCTATGACGTGTACATGTTACTTAGGATATGTACACATGAGCTAGCATCCATATCCATGATGTGGCTATATTAGAAAAGACAATCTGGAAGGATAAAATGAAACACCTAAAATAAAAATGCAAAAAATAAAGGAAACACAAAGAAGAGGAAAATGCGCGTATAGTTTTGCAGCAAAAAAAAATGTTAAAAATGTTAAAAATGTCGATGATTCCCAATCAGAACTGAAACATCATTAAATACGGCTGTGCAAGGGAATTCAAATGCCAAAGACCCTCTAAACTCTAAAAGAAAAATTTAAAAGAGGTTAAAATGTACTAATGATTCTAAAATTATTAAGATATCTCTTTCTAGTATAATCCCTACCTGTTAGGTACTTGAAGTGCAAATGCCAGCCTTTAAAAGAAATTATATAATCGGCTTAGAATATTCAAACATAATTTGAGCCGATTGAAACAGTTGTTATTTTTGGCTTTCCAATGTTAAATAGCTCAAGAATCTCCTCTATCTTAGATATAGCGTAATATAAACTATAGTGCAGATAGAGAGTACATAACAGACACCTGACCACCCAAACTGCGGCACAGAAGTGGTGGAATAAATAAAAACTTTTAAAATACATATGCAGGCATGCATCCTCACTATCACGTAAGACTATTATCCAGAGTCACCATTTAATAATATGATAGATGTGGAGTACTTACCATAAAAGAAACAATGTTGTCAACAAAGTGCGTCCAATTACTCCAGTCCATAAGCAAGTTAGTTCACAGAATCACATATATGGACGGGAAATAATTAGTGATCCAAGATGAGAGATGGCATGGATATATTGGTCAATATAGGGATAAAACTCGCTAATCCACCATCTTTCATGATCTGTGATCCTGTACAGAATTGAACATGTTTAATTAGGAGCTAACCCATACTTATGAACATGAACTGGTTATTCAGCATGGTAAGTATAAGCACTTGTATGATAAAATCTATAACCACAGTTTATAAGAGAGGGAAAGCTACCTTGAAAGTTCTTCACGGAAGTGGAGCAAACGGAAAATCACTATCAGCGCCGGGTTGGAGTCTGCGCTAATTGAATCATTTGTGATCTGATTTACAGAAGAACCCCCATATTAATCTTCAATTTGGTAACTCTAACACAGGAATTCGTTGTATGGTGAGGGTATGTGTGGAATCATTTGGTGAGGTTAGTCTCATGCACTGCTCATAGGGAATTCTCGTGTCCAGAAAGAGGTTAACATGCACTGCTCATTCCAGTAAACAGTGCACCCTCATCTCCATATTCTCTCCAAAAGTGAAATACTAAAATAAATAATGAAATTGATCACAATTTTGTTACAGTTAATCCAAAAGTTAATAGTAATAGCGACCCTTGATTTGAGACAGGGTACTAATTATTTTTCGGTATATGCTATGAGAATTGAGAAACCATTTTTACCTCTTAGCTTCGCGTACCCATACAACACCTCATATTTGTACTGGCACCGGCAATCACAACTGATTTCCAACAATCAAAGCCTACATCAGAAGTTCAGAAAAATAATAAAGCAAATCAAACTATCACCGAAAGAATCGAATAAAAAATAATCGCCCATTACCTAGTAGTGCTGAAAAAGAATGCGACTGAAACTGCGCAAGATGATCACGTCGTCTAGGGTTTATGTAGTGGAACATTATTGAAAGGATCTTGTTGCATGTAAGGCTTGAAGTTATTACTGTCTCTTTAAAGAAAATCTTTTTTGTATTCGTAACTGAATAGGAGATCAATGTATAATTCGTAACTGAAGAGGATCATAGGAGGGGCATAATATTATGGAAACAACTCAATTATCAGGGAGATTGATGCCCTAAATTGGTGTTGGTATTGATGGTTTTGATAACTGATGGAGATATAATAATGGATGAGTAATTCTGGACGGTTGGATGCGGCGTTAAACATGGGTTGATTCTTAGCCGTGATTTGTCTCTCAACTTTCTGAATTTTGAGGGCAAAAGGTGGCCTTGGATTGCACCAAGAAACTCATCCACAACCATCGGATTTTACAAAAACCATTTGTTTTTGTAAGATAGATAGTTCGGATTGATTTTAGAGAAGATAAATGCACCGTATAAAATTGCAATGAGCGATAAGGAGAGCTGCATATTTTGGGCCCTTATGTGTTCCCGCTAGATTTACGGCGTGCATTATATACGCCAGTTATATGCATCGACGAGCTTTAAGGAGCTAGTGCTTAATTTGTACTTTGTATATGTTGTTACAACAACAATGAGAGATGCATATTTTAATTGCGTCTCGTAGATATACAAAAGTCGAGCGATAATGAGTGTCGCATTTCTTTCAATGATATTTAGAGTTAATATCATGTTTTCTCGTCACCCGAGCTATTACCTAAAATCATGAATTTGGTGAATTAAATTTGCAGCAGTGCCTATGCAAATAAGTCTATCTTTGGCAAAGAAGGAAAATACAATTGTGGTAGGCATATTTAAATATGGGAACCACAATAGTTATCAGGTTTGAGAATCTGGTAAACCTCGTACCACCAGTGGTGGAAAAATACGGGACGATAGCACAATGATTGGTTCAAATAATCCATCTTTGAGCCTTGAAGGGATCTGCTATCATTGTGACATAAAAGACATTGTACGTGCATTTGAAATGCTGTTCATTATTGTTGATCTCTATCGGTCGTCTTGGCAGGACTAGTACTGATATTGAGATAGTGTCTGTGGTCACAAAATTCGTTTATAGTTTACTGTTGATTTTGCATGGCAATGTAAATTCTTAAATTTTTCCAGCTGGACAGTAAACGAGAGAGGAAACCCGATCAGTTACCTCTCTTAAGTTGTGTGTTATTGTTGTTTTCTGCACCCAGTTGCTCCCTTGATAGGTAGAGTAATGCGGAACTGAAGGTTCTGTTGATGAGACATTCCTTCCTGAGGGTCAAGGGGAGAATCGTCGACGATATTGGTTAACTCCAATTGTGTCTCATATAAATTCTCACACCGAGAAATGCCTGAGATGTTGGAGATTACTCTGTTGCTAGATTTAGCAAAAGTGCGCTTGCTTGATTCGGCATATATTAAAGTCCTTGCAAGGCTTGCCATGTAATCGCAGCGATTGTTTCGTCTATAAATATGCTTAGAAGCATAGACGAAAACCTCTTGTATGAGGTAAGCCAATCTAATTAGATAACGCCCATATTCTCTTTGAGTGATGAGTTGGTAACTCCTGACGAGGAGCATATCCATAAAAGTTGCATTGATATCCCGTGGTGAAAATATCCGCATACTGAAATCTGGTACCAATGGATTAAAATATCCTCATGCTCTTGAGAATGATGTAAGATCGTTAACTAGTTGATTATGAACTGGTTGTCGATAATGTTCAGAGTAGCTACTGAAATTGTTTTGGATAGGTATCCCCCTTTGTAAAGGAATTATCGACAGAGTTTATAGATTGGAAAGTATGGACCTTAGTCCATATTGTGTTGTTTTCTCCCTTGTACGCTTTTCAGACTTTAGTCTTACCATTGATTACAAATTTGATGCTTATTTAAAAGTGTAATGAGAAAACTAATTGAGGTCGCTTTTATACAGCGCCACCTCTTGACAATGATTTTCCGCAGTCAGTAACCAGGTTGATGGAAGTATGGTCTGGTAGTCATAAATGACTCGACATATCACCTGAGTGGGAACTGTGATTTTAATCGAAACTCCTGCTTGTCATTTTTTGATGTTGTATTATCCTAGTAATGCTCTGGGAAATGATGGTGAGTATTTTATTTTTCTTGCGCATTCATTGAATGATTTTGTTTATTCATTCATGAAGCATTTTGAACTTATTACTCATGAAACCATTGTCATGTTTTCTTTTTGAGACGTGATATATTCCACCATTGTTACTACTTTATTACAAGATTTGCAAATTCGATGAGAAAATCTTCCCACCGGGGAGGAAAGGCTATCTCCTGAAAAACGACGTGAAGCATCCTGGTTTGTACAAAGAAGAACCATGATGTATCTCATCTGGATGTTTTTAGCAATGAAAGACATATAAAAGATTTGATATCTTCAGAAATTGCAAATCAAGTTTCTCCATGAGAAGTTGTGTATGTAATCGTAAGTGTGTCATTTAAAACACACCACAATGTGGATGACTAGTTGATTTAAAATATTCTACGCCTCCTGAAAGGAAGACCCAATCACAATCATTGAAAGATAGTGCTCTCAAAGAGACTATCAGTGGAAGATCTAATTTCTCTAAGTATAGTTCTCTTAATAAGAGAATATCTCTGCAAAGGCTGTGGAACCTCAAAATAAGAGGGTTTCCTTAAGGCATGCATGCAATAGAGAAATTTGCGATCATAATCCGATGATTGTTGATGACATAGTCTAAGTATCCGCTGATACTGCCGTAGGTGTTGTTGGTTTTAAACCACTCTCTATAGGAATGTCATCAAAGGTATGATTGGTTAAACCAGGAGAGATCGAAGTAGAATAACAACTTTCTTACAAAATGCATAATATTGTTACTGCAACCCGAACACTCGATAATGTGTGTCACTCTTAGCAGCAAGCGGGTGTTTGCAGTTCTGACATCCGATAAGGTAATCCTTAGTGGCTACAAGTGGGTGTATGTGCATAGTGAGAAAAGCAAAGTCAACTAATGGCAAAAAGTCTCGTACAAGAACCTGAGATGGATTTCTTTGTAACATATTCCCTATTATGGATGCAGCCACCACTTTGGTATTTGTATGACAGTCTTTAAGGACTCGATGTGCATCTAGTTGATGTGGTTACTGCGGATCTGTATGAAAGACTAGATACAGAAAACTGCATGTAAATTCCTGAAGATTTTCAGTAGAATTACCATGTCATATGCATTTGCTCAATAAGGACGAAAGTGTAAAATCGTCTAAGTGAATGCTTATATTACCCAGGGATATGTGCCATCTTATATATGCTCATAAACTGTGCATTTTCTGGATTTGATTTATGCAACATCTACTTGATTGGAACTCCTGAAGAACTCTCCAAAGCACAAAAATGCTTAAAGCAGGAGTTCGGGATGAATTCTCGGTAAAACGAGGTCTCAATCTGTTGATTGGGCGTTTTAGATGGAAGTCCATTGATTTCGTCAACCTTAAAAGGTTTAGACATGTTTAAATGGAAAAGCTGACACAATTGCAGCTACGTGATCTCTTACTTTTAAGATTGATCGATTTACATCTCAAACAAAGGAGATGTATCACTCTGTGGTTCGCATTACAGAAAAGACGTGCAAATGGTTCACTAGATGAAATATGCTATATATACCTGATATTGGTTTTGTAGTAAACCTGTATGCCTGGTTCTACCCAGCACCAATATCGAGACATTGGTCCGAAGAAAACTCTTTCATCTTCGTGGTACCATTAAGCTTGATCTCTTGCATGAAAGATCGCTAGATGTCTACCACAGAGAAAAGCTAATCGGACTGTTTAAGTTTTGATTTTTGGCAGGTTTGCTAAAGCCGCTAAACATTTTCCTAGCTAATAGTCTGGTAGTAGAGGATACTTGTTTATCCTCTGATTGATTATGATTGTTCAGACAAAGCTAGTGGAGAATAAAAGGCTGACACAACAAGATGATCATTAAGAAATTGCACAAAGATAGATCAGACCAAGTTTTTCAACTAAAGGAGACTGAATCTGCTGAAGTCATTAGAAGATGGCTCGTAATCTTTATGCAATACTGTCGTACAGAATGATCAACTAAGATGCCTACTCATCAGGGGGAGTAAAGCCACGGAATACTATGAATATTGGGTATGTTGGAAATTACGTCGTGTACTCTTTTTCCTTAGTCAAGGTTTTGTCCCATTGGGTTTTCCTTGTCAAGGTTTTAATGAGGCATGTGAGTCCACTGTTATCTGCAGTTCAAAATGTTGTACTCTTTTTCCTTCGTCTGGTTTTTGTCCCTTTGGGTTTTTCCGGGCAAGGTTTTAACGAGGCAACATCTGCAGGTTTATCATTGTTCTGGGAACTCATGTTTTCCTACAATCAGGTTTTGTCTCTCTGGATTTTCCTGACGAGGTTTTTAATGAGATAACAATCCTAGAACAGTGATCATCATCTAAAGAGATGACATATCCATAGAATTTCCTTGGGTGCGATGTTTGGATAATTGCACATATCTTGTGATCAGGATTTTTACTGCACAAGGTTTTTCTGAAGATTTTAACAAAGCAAATGAGTAACGTCGTCCACATCATGGTGAGCTTCCGGTGTTCAAGATTTGTCCGAAATGGTTTTCCAGATGCAGTTCCGACAAAGGAAATATTTCATGACAATAATCATTTTTTTTAGAGGTCGGGTTTTATCCTAAATGGTTTTCCTGACGCAGCTTTAACAAGAAGAGAAAATTAGTGACAACCATCACCACTTTAGGGCACCAAGGATTGTACTCTTTTCCTTCGACCAGTTTTTATTCCGGCAGATTTTTCTGGCAAGGTTTTGACGAGGAAATGTTTTTAATGGTGGCATCCAAGGGTGAGTGTTATAAATATTACGTGTTTGATATATGGATGCCCACCATTTATGTGGATACCACTCGAAGTGTACGTGTCATGTACTGGCTAATGTAAGTGGTGACTAATCACCTATTTGTCTTCCTATAAATACCCACTGATGGGTTAGTTGTACGGTGTGAAGAAACATCAATAAGACTTTCCTAAATTTCTCCCCATGTCATGTTTATTTTGTATTTACTCTCCGTTAGTCTGCTAGTGCATGCAGTATTATATGCATTAGTAAATAGTTTCCTTTCACTAATTAACTACAACGTTAATTAGCCTAGTTGATTAATATGGTGATTATAAAAAAAATTGTTGGATTATATTTAAACCCATTGGAAATACTGTTGGCTGTAGTAAATCCTCCATAAAATTATTCTTTAACAAAATTTAAAGAATTTATGAAAATTTGAAACATCAAAGTACATAGTTTTTTTTTTAAAACAGAAACTTCATTAAAAAAAAATTAAGGACATAACTTCAGATGAGATACATCTTCCCTTATAGCTGAATATACATCAGCTGGGATATTTTCCAAACTATCAAAGGAGAATCTTAAAGTTTTAGCTCTATTAGCTATTACAGGAGCTACATTGTTACTTGTTCTTCTAACATATTTAATAGTAATATTTAAACTAGTTAATAGTTGATGCCTTATTTCATTTACAATCCCCTGATAGACCCAATGTACATGAGGGGTAGCATCAGTAACCGAAGTAACCGCATTCCGACAGTCTGATTCAAGCAAAAACTGTTGATTCTGAAAATTGTTGACCCAGTTGACAGCTTCTCTTATGGCCAAGCATTCAGTGTGCTCTGAATCTAGTACTTCATGGAAGTACCTGCCCCTGATGCCTCTGGTTGTGCCTGCAGAATCACGAATAATTAAACCAATTCCAAAGTCTTTCGTTTGTTCATCAAATGAAGCATAAATGTTAAGCTTTAATTAATTATGCTAAGGTGGTTGCCAATAACTAAGATTAGTTTTAGTTGGTGAAGATGAAGTATCTGAATTACAGTGAGACAACATCCATCTGATGTTATTTATTGTCGCCCATCTATTGGGTTTTTTGTTTCTAAATATCTTTTCACATATGTTTTTCCAAATTTTCCAGGCAGTCACCATCAAAGTCATAATCCAATTGGTTTGTTTTTCTATGTTCAAATGTTGTGCAGGTACAACCCAACTTATAATCCAACTAATGACTGAAGTGTGCTGAGCTTGAATGTTGGAGACATTTATGCTCATATCTAACCAAACCGAGGAAGGGTAGGGACAGGTAATTAATAGGTGCTCAATTGTTTCAGTTGCAGCTCCACAATGGGGGCACATGGTGTCTATTCCTGCCTTGTATTGACTTATTTTTCCTAAGGTTGGAACTATTCCTCTTAAGCATTTCCGAATAAAGAGTTTAACTTTATGTGGAAAGTCATACTCCATAACTTTTTCCAAACCAAATTATGAATTTGATTTGGATGTTGCTGCTCATTAGTTGTGCTAGATAGAGCCTTATAAGCTGACTTCACAGTAAATTCTCCTGTTCTATTTGGACTCCAAACTAAATAATCTTCTCCATGTTGAGGCAAGTACATGTTAAGAATCAGTTGATCTGTATGAGGTTCAAATAACTCTGTAATTAAAGGTATATTCCACATTCTTGGATTATGTAGCATTAAGTCAACAACATAAACTATTCTAGCAGGTTCAGAAAAGGAATGCTTTGGATTTGGAGGTTCAGAAAGACCATAAACCCATTTATCATACCAGACTTGGTCTTTGGTTCCACACCTTATTGCCCATCTATGATTTTTCCTCACATTTTCTAGTCCCTGTTCTATCCCGTTCCATATCCAAGAGCAGTTTTTATGTTGCTCCTACAGATGAGGAAAATCACAATAAGGGGAATATTTCGGTTTTAAGACCTTGACGCAAAGCTTGTTTGATTCTGTGCACAGTCTCCAAGCAAGTTTCGTTATCAAAGCATCATTGAAGAGTTCTAAGTTCCGAAAGGCTAAACCACCTTGCTGTTTTGGAGCATTGAAAGAGTCCCAAGCTGCAAAGTTAACTCCCTTATTAGTTTTGTGACCCCACCAAAACTTCATTTGAATGGTGTTTAACTTCTTAATTGTTTCTCTCGAAATTTTGAAGCTACCCATGTAATGAGAAGGAATATTGTTAAGCACTGTCTTGACTAAAGTAGTTCTTGCTGCTTGGTTGAGTGTTTTAGAACTCCAACCTGATAATCTAGTGGCAAAGGCCTCCGACATATTACCAAAAGAACTGACTTTATATTTTCCAAGTAAAATTGGCAAACCCAAATACTTATCAGAAGTACACAACCGTTTCACTCCTAGTTTTGCTATAATATATTGTTTCCTCTCCTCTGAAATGTCTCCTGCTATAAAGGTTGTTGACTTTGAATAATTTATCATTTGTCCTGATAAATCACCAAACTGCTCCAGGATTTTCTGAACATTGTCAAGAGTTTTATCATCATCCCGAAAAAATAACAGACAATCATCCGCAAATAGCAGATGATTGATTGAAGGAGAGTTATTCGCCACTGTGATGCCCTTGATCAGATGAGATTGCTCCGCATGAATTAAAGTTCTAGTTAGATATTCCATTGCGATGATGAAAAGGTAGGGAGATAATGGTTCTCCCTGCCTTAATCCTCTAGATGGAGTATAAGGAGTGCATGGAGAGCCATTCAATCTGATTGAAACCTTTGTAGTGGTGATACACTGTTGAATTAGTGTTCTCCAATCTGAACTGAAGCCCATACATTCCAACATTTTGTCCAAAAAAGGCTATTATAGACGATCGAAGGCCTTAGACATGTCTAATTTCAGAGCTATTAGACCTTTCTTACTTCTAGATTTTTTCATGGTATGTATTAATTCATGTGCTATAACAATATAGCGCTTCGGAACATAAGCATCCTGTGTTGGAGATATGACCTTTTCCATCAGAGGTTGCATCCTTTTGACTAACATTTTTGATAATATTTTGTAGCTGTTATTACATAACCCAATAGGCATGTAATCATTTGGAGTTGAAGGGTTATTGTTATTTGGAATAAGGCAAATAGTGGTTTCATTGAGGTACTGTGGGAGTGATTTCTGATGAAAGAAATTCTGAACTAGAGCAACTATGTCAGTACTAACTATATCCCATTGGGACTGATAAAACCCATCTGGAAACCCGTCAGGACCTGGAGAGTTCCAACTGTTTAAACTTCTAACAACTTGTTTGATTTCGTCTTCTGTTGGCATACTCATGAGAGACGGATTATCTTCTGTGGTAATACTGTCTTGAATATGATAAAAAGAGGAATCATGAAGTTGTGGAGATGTAGTTGTAGTTATAGCCGAAAAGTGAGCCGTTAGAAAACTTGATAAGTCTTCTCTCTTACTCAGCCAGACCCCATTAGCATTACGTAAAGCTACAATGTTATTTTTATCTCTTCTCCTATTTGCCATGGCATGGAAGTATGCAGTATTATTATATGCCTCTTTAATCCATTTATCGCCTGACTTTTGTTGCCAATATTCAGATTTAGCTTTTTTTCCAGTACTTAATGAGGTCTATATTCCTTTGAATTTGAGCACTGTTATAATCACTATAAGGCAGAGACCGATAGTGATCTAACTTTTTTTTTTTATGAAAATCTATATGTTTATCAATATCTCCAAAATGAATCCTTTTCCATCTAGCCAGATCTTTCCTAGTGGAATTTATCTTGCTGTTAAAACTTGACCCTGCTGCTTTCCAGGCTTGCGCAATAATACTAGAACAGGAAGGATCAAATAACCAGCATTTATAAAATTTCCAGGCATTTCTAACTATTGGTATATCTGATTCTAAGGTAAGAAGAATCGGACAGTGATCAGACCCAAGAAAAGGTAGGTGATATAATTTAGAGTCAGGGAATTGAAGTAGACACTTATCATTGTGAAGTTCCATGTCAATTATTTCTCTTTTATATCCTTTACCATTTGATCTATTTATCCAAGTGTGATGCCTTCCAACAAAACCCAAATCTACTAGACCAGCTTCATCAATTATATTACAAACCCAATTATTAATAGAGGAAATTGATGTTTGACCTCTATGTTGCAAGTGTATGTTAAGGTCCCCTAAAAGAATCCATGGTTGACAAATATTATGACTTAGATCTTCTAAAAACTCCCATTGCTGCTTCTTAACATCATCATAGGTAGAACCATACATACAAGTTAAAAGAAATTCCTCTTTATCAGGACTTAAAGTAACAAGAAGGTGAATCATATTATCTTTAACACACACCACATCACATGGAAAACCATCCTTCCATAACAAAATCAAACCACCAGATCTACCAGCAGAACTGATTATAATAGAATTTGGATAAGCATATGTCTGTGTTAGGGCTCTAGCCTTGTCTTCCTTAATCTTAGTTTCACACAAAAAGACTATATCTGGATTATGTTGTGTAACTATTTACTGTAAATGATTTCTAGTTTCATCCGAGGCAAAGCCTTGAACATTCCAAGATAATATCCCCATTCTACTTGAATACCCACTAATTGATTGTGCAGTAAGATAATAAACCCAATTCAGAATAAAACGAAGAAAATTTGTAAAGTAATCAATAGTTTCAATTGAACGGAAATTGTTTAGAAGAATTACCTGGTCACCAGTGCTGGGTGGATTGTTGCCAAAAGCTCTTGCATAGTTTTTCTTTGAAACATTCCCATGATAAGATTGATGAGAACTAGGTACAGCTCTGCTTATCGAAGACTATGTGAGTATTTCCTAAGGATTCAGGTACTACAGAAGGTGAAAATTGATTCATCTGATTTTGCTCATAGATTTTAAGAAGTGAATGAATCGGACCCTTCCACCTCTAGTAGTGTGAATAATTGCTGGATCTATATTTTCTGAGTTGTAATTATCCATAGAGATGTCAAACTCACCCATCTGAAGATAAGCCCTAAGAAGATTTGGGTCTAAATCTTTTCCTAGAGAAAATGAAGAAGAAGGGATCGAAGAAATCTCTCTTTCTAGGTTCGGATTAAGAATATATTCTAAGAAATTTTGGGGATGATTGTTGATAGGTGTCTAAAACACCTAATTTTATATCTAGTATTTATGCTTTCTTTGTTATTGTCTTTATGAATTGTGTGTCTTATGTTTGATTTTGAGTTTATTAGGTGCAATGGAGTCATTATGAGCAAAAGAAGGAGAAAACATCCATTTGGAGCATAAGGAGCAGAAAGATCAAGTCGCAGGCAAAGAATGAGCTCTCAGTTTCCCGCAACTGACGGTTGAGCAAAGAAATAGATTCAGCAGTCAGTTTGCTGAAACTGACGGGCCAAATAACTTCATGTGGCCCTTATCCGGCCATTGTATGTCTTTATCATGTCCTATATATTTCCCTGAATCTGGTCGAGGAGAAGATAGTTTCTTCCCCAATTATTTCATTTCTTTCCGTTCTCCCCTTTCCTCTCTGCTGCTGCTGATTTTCATGGCGATGAGAAATTAGAACAAGGAAAATTATTATTTGTTGATCTCGGTGATGGATGAGAAGAAACAGTAGAGAAATGGGTTTGTGATGTTCTTGAGAGAAGGCGATGGAGAAATTCAGGGAGAGAAGGAATTTAGGGTTTGATAGGGTTTCTCTGGAATTGAAACGAATTGAAGAAATGGGTGTTTGTGAAGAGTTGTGGTTGTTGATTTTCATGGGCTTTGTGGCTGTACAGTTGGGAAAATGGAATTGTTGCTGCAATTGAAGATGGGAAGAAGTTCAGGGGAGTGGTGATATGAAACAAGAACTGGTGATAGAGTTTCAGATGGGTTTCAGCCAAGAAAGGGGATTTGGTGCTAGAATTTAGGTTTCTTCTGTAGTTCAATTGAATTGAAGAAATTGATAACTGAAGTAGCAGAAGAGAGAATTGGAGAGTTGGGTATTGTTTGAATTCATATTACAGCCGAGATTGAGATCGAAAAATCATGGAAGACAAGAAAACTGCTGCTGGTTGTGTTTGTGTGATGATAATTAGAGAAGACATGGATTTGGTAGTTGTGATGGAATTGGTGGTTACAAGAATCATAGAAGGAAGAAATTGGCAAACTGATTTGTGGATGTTCGTGGTCGAAATTGCAGACACGGGAAATTAGGTTTTGAAGCTGAGAAGGAAGTTGTCTGTGTTGGATGGCAATTATGGCTCAAGCAGCTATAGATGAGGCAATTGCAGAATGAGTCAGTGTTGGTGATGTTCTGGTGGCAACGAAAATGGAAAGTTGGATTCAGCTGGTTGCAATGGTTGTATGCTTGATAGCAGTTACAAGTGATGATATTGCAGAGAAGAATAAAATGGAATTGCAGTTGTGTTGGCATCACATGGAAGAAGAAATGTTGTTGTTGCAGTTAATGATCAAGGAGGAAGCTGAGAAGCAGCAGCTAGTTATGGAGATTGAAGGAAGTTGCAGGAGCAACAAGGTGTTGGTGTTGGCTGTGCGCAAGAAGAGTAGCTGAGTTAGTGTGGTTGAATTGTGGATTGATGGTCTGCGACCCGGAAGATGCACATGACTTAGGTGCAGGTTATGCACTTGGAGTTGATGGTTAATGGGTTATGAGGATTGTCTTTGTATTGAGATGCTCTGAAGAATGATATTAAGAGCTGGTGACTCAAACTGGCAGGGAAGTACAGAAAATAAGCTTGTGGCAGTGAGCTGAGAATGCGAAGGGAAATGATTCAAGTCTGCTGTTGTTGAAGACATGGGTTTGAGCAGTTTGGAATAGAAAATCAAGATGGGTTTGAGAGCTTTGGCTGTTAATGGTGTTAACTGAATAGCGGGTCTCTGCGAAGTTGGTATAAGCAGGTGCAGGTTTGAGCAGTTTGGAATAGAAAATCAAGATGGGTTTGAGAGCTTTGGCTGTTAATGGTGTTAACTGAATAGCGGGTCTCTGCGAAGTTGGTATAAGCAGGTGCAGGTGATGAGAGGAACAATGGGTACCTCCAGAATCAAATCTGGTGCTACTGAAGTTGATCAGAAGCAATGATGCTGGTGGTGTTACTGAGATGGCTTACAGTGGAAACAATGCAAGTGCAGGGAACTGTAATGAATGGAAGAAGCGCAGTGGTTCGTGTTGGGTATGGAGACTTTAAAGTGGTGTTGCTGCTGAGGTTTTGAGCTTAGCAAGGATTGCAGTCAAGAGCTAATAATCTAGTATTGCAAGAAATGTCTGAGTTCGAAGCAAATGAGATGAATTAGAGCTGGTGAGAATTAAGAGAGGTTTGTATTCGAGTGGTTGCTGATATAAGAACAAGGAAATTGAATGAAGAGTGAAAGAAGCAGCTGATAGTTGAACTGAAGATGGCGCTACTGCTGGTAATGAACAGTGGAGATAATTGCAGGGAAGAAGAATTACAAGGTTAGTGAGTTAGCTGGTGGTGCTAGAGCTGTATTAATGCCTTGTCAGTTCCACAAGATTGACAGGCTAAGTTAATTGTACATGGGCCTGTATTGACTGGGCTGTGTCTGCTAGTGGGCTGGAAGTGGTCAGGCTTGGTCGAGACTTTTAAGTCTTATATCTTAGGAGCCAATTCACACAACAAAGGAGGCTATATAAGCTCTCTAGGGTTCTATTTTAGAAAAGATCTTATCTTTTTCTTCTACTTTCATTTCTAGGGTTTAGAAACATGATAGGTTTTATCTTCCTCCTTGTTATGAACTCCATGAATATGAGTACCTAGTTTTTATCATTGGTTAAAGGAATAAGTTGGATTTCCAAACATGGGTTGTGTTCAATAAATTAGTTAAGTCTCCATACTTTATCGTTTATGATTCATCGTTAATATTGTTATGTGAATTGAATGCTTGTTTGGTCGAGTCTAGAATCGATTGAGTTTGTTTTCATCTCTATTGCTAGATTAGAGTTTATTATACGCAAAAGTGATAAATTTCTGATTGCAAGTAGCATATTGTGAATATTGCTTGTAGTGATGCATCCTATTAGTCACATATGAATCATAACCTTTGTTAAATTGGATTAGTGCTTTTACACGTTTGATTGCTTTGATTGACCTGATTTCATAGAACTTAATGCATATAGGGAATTAAACTTGATTAGTGCTTTTACACAGTAGGTTGTTCTCTAAGGTATAACTCATACTCGCATCTTTTAATGTGTTTGTTGATGACAAGAGGAACGGGTATTCTTGCGATCAAGGTATCCTAGGGCCTTTGATAAAAGTTGAGATTAAATATCAATTCTAACTATTGTTTCAAATACATGTTTGTGAATGAAAATAAATCCTTGACCAATATTATAATCTTATTGATTTTGTTTTATTTATTTGTTTTGATTTTGTTTTATTTTAGTATATAAAAATCAGAAAACCCCCCATTGTTATTTATAGGAAAGCGAAACAACTTGACAACCATAGTCCTCTCTGTGGGAACGATCCTTTCTTACCCTTGCTATATTATATATTTTGAGTAGTAAGAAAGTGTAATTATTTTTGACGCCTATGACATCGATCAAATTTTGGCGCCGTTGCCAGGGAGACAGTGGTTGTCACTTGTTTTTGGTTTCTTATTTTTGTTTTTAGTTTTGTTTTTTTATTTTCTGGTTCTTAACATAGTTTTGAGAACTCTTGTTTCAGGTACCAATTTCTATGGACGGAGCATATTGTAACAATGGATACGGTTTTCAACAACCTCAACACTATGAAAATTATCCACCATCTATGGGATACAATGAAAACCAATTTATTGGATATGATGCATATCCTAGACAACCTTACGATGATTTTCATACATACCAACAACAACCTTATAGTGGGTATGTAAGTCAAGCACCAAGGTGGGATAATTCTACTTCTAATTGGCTTCATTCGAGTTGTATACAGATTATGAATGGATTGCAAGACATGCAACAAAGACTAGACCAACTTGACCGTGATTGAAAGAACATCGCACAAACCAATTTCTGCAACACTTTTTCTTACCCGACTCTGAATCGTAGTTATGATCATTCACTCATTCAAAGGGAAGAGTCATGGGAAAGAGAACCTATTGTAGTTAATGGTGGTAGGCGTGTGAACGTCAGGAAACTTGCACATAAATTATACAAGTTGGAAGATGATGGAGCCTCGGAAGAGCTTGTCGATGAAATTAGTAGGACCGTTCGTATGGAACTTAAACGACGTCGTGATAAAGGTTGGCAAACTGACGACGATTCTTATTATGGTGAGTCTGAAAATGAAGACGAAGTTGATTGTGTCGAAAAGGAACAACCTTTGGAGATATTTGATGACATTAGTGTAGTTGACTCAACTCTTGATCTTTATAATGATCAAACACCTATTCAAAAGGTACATGAGTATGATGAAACTAGTGTTTTACAGAATGATGAAACTAGTGTTTTACAGAATTTCCTTACAACAAGGTTTGAGTATAATGAAGAGGAGTGTGTTGAGAATGAAACCAATTTGATCCATATTGTGGAAGACCCAATTGAGCTTGCATATGATTGTAATGATGATGTTGCTGCCGAGATTTTGGTTGAGGCGGAAACGGACGAAGAATGGTTGCAAGGTTTGATAGAGGACCATGATATACAAGAGGTGAGTAATTCACTCGAGTTTTTCAAGGATGAAGAGGATTCCATGATACAAGAGATTGTGTAAGGTTTGTCTAACCCTTTGCATATTGTTTCTTCTCCTTTACCTCTTATTGGTTTGAATGTATGTGCTTCGAGAATATTGTTGAATGACTTTATTTCGCGATATCCTCCGTTAGAGATACTTGATTCTCTTACTATGCAGGTTTTGGAACAAGAAACCGTGGAAGTTCCTGAATTCTATATTCTTTACCCACTTCCAAGTGTGGACAAGAATAAGTGTGGGGGAAACTTTTATCGGTTAATAGCTTCATTTCTATTTTATATTACTAATATTTGTGCGAAGCGAGTGTTTGCAAAACCGGTTACATGGAAGGATCCCCAACTTTTCAGATTGTTGGAGTATGGGGAGTTCAACTTGCAAGTCGGGTTGACGACTTTAAACCAAGCGCTGCATGGAAGGCAACCCACTAGTTTTGTATCTCTTATCCTTTAATTTTTCTTTTCTTGTTTTTAGCATTTTCTTGTCTTATATTTATTTTTTCTGATTTCTTGTCACATTATCATCTAGGATTTCCCACCTTGACTTACTTTGGATGACTCAATTTACATCGAGGACAATGTAAAGTTTAAGTGTGGGGGAGTGGTTAAGCATTTGCATTGTAAATTTTTCAAATTTTTTTAACTTTTGTGTATATTAGTGAATAAAAAAAAACTCCAACTTGTAGTTAGTTTAGAGTCACATAGTATACATGTCGCTAAGATTACATCGAGATTCTCATAAGAGTGACTGAACTTAGAGATGACAGAGAACGTGATCGGGTTTCTTACTTGTATGAGAGTTAAAGTTGGATTTAACCATGCCAGTGGCAAATAAGGTGCATACTGAATTCGGTATTAGATTTGTTGTCCCATATAGTGGAGACTACCCATGTTACATCATGAGAGGCACCGACCTTCAATTCTTTGTACCTGTCTAAATATGTTCTTTTAGAGTGTGTGTTACCGTACGTAAACTCCGGGTAGAATGGTGAGCTACTCAACCTCCCACCAATAGAAGCACTATTTTGATCTCTTGAGTGCTATTTTATCAATCATGATGGTGACATCGAATTGCTAACTTACATACCACTTGTAATCTTGTTCGCAGTTAGCACCATCCACTTTGTCTCTCTCTACACCAACAGGTCCATAGAAACACCATCATCAACAACAAGAGGAGCATCACAAATTCGAAGGAAAGTTGAAGACGTTCAAGGTTTACAAGCAACAATACAGAAATGAGCAGATTTCAGATTCAAGTATGGCAACAAGACAAGGAGCAGAATTTTTACAAGTTGAAGACTATTGTACAAGAGTGAAGATTATCAAGATGAGTTTAAGAAGTTTATAATGTCGAGACATACAAGTTGTGAAGAATCAAACGGTAAAGTACTTACACCATGGCCTTTGTACTTGCATTTTTATTTTATCTTATTTTGTATTTATTTTCTCTTGTCAAAAAAAAAATAAAAAAAAAACTTGGGACATGGACATCACTACGCTAGGTCCCTTGTCAAAAAAAAATGAAAAAGAAAAAAACAGACAAGAGA
>NW_020621936.1:5382616-5463273 GCF_003573695.1 Papaver somniferum | reverse complement strand
AAAAAAAAAAAAAAAAAGAGACAAGAAAAAACTTTTGTATCATATTTTGGGTTTGTATCATTTTGGTTTGTTTTTAGTTTTGTTCTTTCAATAAAGCCAATGGAAAGAAGGAACATTTATAATGAAGTTTCAAGCAACAAGGAATTAGAGGAAAAAATCACATTATCAAGATTCTACGAGGTTCAAGAGTTATCATCACGAGTTGAAGACCGAAGATGAAGACAAAGATTGAAGACCGAAGACGTTTCTATGGATGCTGTGAGAGTGGTGCTAACTGCACATCGAACGGATAACGAGGTAAGTAAGCATATTCCCACCTTCGTTAAGTGGTTGATTTCCTTTCTTAGAGATCGTCAGAAAAAAGGGTTTTCAAAATGAATAAAAGATGTGGGTTTTCAAAAAAATTCGGAGGGTTTGGCCTTCCTACCATTCAATGTATCGCAAGATTCTCTCTTCATTCCTACCTCGACACATGTGTGACCCATAAAAAGCTATTAATTATTGAGAACAACTTCATAAAACCTTTTCTTGTGAGGCAGAGTCGAGACTTTCGATCACTCCGAACCCGAATTTCTTTCGATAAGGGATGGTTATTTCTCTCTCAACTTTTAAGGATGAGATTATGTTCATATATGTGTCTAACTTCTTATTACTAGTGTGCAGAATCTCTATGTCTTCTTAGCGTGTTGGATACTATCATTTCGGAGATCTAATAAGTTGGAAAAGTAGGTTTTATGGGTATATCTTTAGTAAACCCTCACAAGACTATAACTCGTCCACTAAGGACACCTAGGGGTTTAAAGGCTTGTTATACGTGCTAAGTGTAACTGTAGCCTCGACGACACGGAGTTCTATGTATTTTTAGAATTGTTTTGTTTGATTTGCTCGGGGACTAGCAAAGTCTAAGTGTGGGAGAATTTGATAGGTGTCTAAAACACCTATTTTTATATCTAGTATTTATGATTTCTTTGCTACTGTCTTTATGAATTGTGTGTCTTATGTTTGATTTTGAGTTTATTAGATGCAATGGAGTCATTATGAGCAAAAGAAGGAGAAAACATCCATTTGGAGCATAAGGAGCAGAAAGATCAAATCGCAGGCAAAGATTAAGCTCTCAGTTTCGCAACTGACGGTTGAGCAAAGAAACAGATTAGGAAGTCAGTTTGCTGAAACTGACAGGCCAAAACTTCATGTGGCCCTTATTCGGCTATTGTATGTCTTTATCATGTCATATATACTGCCCTGAATCTGGTCGAGGAGAACACAGTTTCTTCCCCAATTATTTCATTTATTTCCGTTCTCCCCTTTCCTCTCTGCTGCTGCTGATTTTCATGGCGATGAGAAATTAGAACAAGGGAAATTATTATTTGTTGATCTCGGTGATGGATGAGAAGAAACAGTAGAGAAATGGGTTTGTGATGTTCTTGAGAGAAGGCAATGGAGAAATTCGGGGCGAGAAGGAATTTAGGGTTTGATAGGGTTTCTCTGGAATTGAAACGAATTGAAGAAATTGGTGTTTGTGAAGAGTTGTTGCCGTTGATTTTCATGGGTTTTGTGGCTGTACAGTTGGGAAAATGGAATTGTTGCGGCAATTGAAGATGGGAAGAAGTTCAAGGGAGTGGTGATATGAAACAGGAACTGTTGATAGAGTTTGAGATGGGTTTCAGACAATCTCCTTTTATGATTCCTATACCGCTGGGGTGAGGGAATTTGATACACTGGTGAAAAGTTGAAGCTACACCTAGAATCCCATGTAGCCAAGGTCGACCAATTAATGCATTATAGGGTGACTCTACGTCAACAACACAGAACATGATTTCATAAGATATTCCCTTCAATGGAATTCGCATAGTAACCTCCCCATTAGGCTTGTTGGCAGTACCATTAAAACCATATATCTTATATGTTGATGGTATAAGATCATCATCTCTCCCTCCCATGGTTTTATAAGTATGATAGAATAAGATGTTCACAGAGCTTCCAGTATCGATTAGAATCCTATTAATTGCCCATGAGTCTTCATCTTCATCATCTTCATCTTCTTTCGGTTTTGGATTAATTTCTAATTTTACCACTAATGGATTGTCATGTACTTCTCCACCTTCAGGGACTTCTTATGCGGTAAAAGAAATAGTCTGTTTCTGCCATTCCTCTAGCGGCGATATTTTCGCAATATTCATAATTTTTCTTCCATCATTGTCTCTTGCGAACACTCTACTCAAAACATTGTCATGAAAATCTTCAATTGTCTTGTATGAATGTACGATAGAGTGACAGAATAGATTCTTTGCTTTTGCACCAACTTCTACGAAGAATGTTTCCTTTTCTTTTACCGTGTTTACTCTGTGATGCTCTAGTGGTGGTGGCGGCAATGGTTGAGATTGTGGATGCCCTACCAGAAAGTGGTTTAGCTTTCCTTGATCTATCATTCTCAGAATAATTCTCTTTACATTTCTGCAATCATTTGTAGTATGTCCATGGAAATGATGATAAGAACAGAACTCATGACTTCTGTTGCTTGGAGGTGGTTCAGTTCCCATGTTCCATGGTGTCGGTATATTCTCCATCAAAATTATAGCTTCCCATATTTTCTCCACGCTTGCATTTAGAGGTGGCATCTTGATCTCCTCCCGCATTATCTTGTGGCTTCCCTGTCCTCTATGATAGTTTTGCCTCTGACCTCCATAAGTTTCTCGCGGCTGATCAAGTCTTTGAATCTTGTTATTTCCACCACGATTGTAGAAATTTCTTTCTCTTTCATACTCCTCTTGATCTCGGCTTCCCATAGCCACCAGTTTCTGTTGATTGTTGCCCGTCACCTTTTCTTGTTGTCCTTGCGAAGTGCTCGCCACTGTGTTTATTAATTTGGGTAATAAGCTTGCATTTGCTGCTTGTGAACTGGTATTCGCAATTGGGTATGATTCCATCTCATTTTTCCTTTCCTCTAGAGCAATATACTCTTCCTGAAGTTCTCGCAATTCGGTCATTATGATGGTGTTCTTGACTCTGAAAATTTGGACATATAATAGATTGGTTGAGAACATAGCATTGATAAATGACAAGATAAGATATCTCTCATCCACACGGCCAGCCATCTCACTACACATAGTCCTCCACCTTTTGGTCAGATGCTTCAGAATTTCGCCAATCCTTTGTTTTAATCCAAACACATCTTCAACACCAGGTCGCGAAGAATTTTTACTTATATATGCCCCCAAGAATGTGGTCTGCAAATGATTGAAAGATGTTATTGTATTTTTTGGTAAACCTTCGAACCATTTCAACGCCTCTCCTGTTAGATTGGATGCAAAATACTTGCACAATACGGCATCATGATTTTCCCACTGTAATATGCATCTCACATAGGCTTTGATGTGTTGAATTGCACAAGTTGTTCCATCAAATATGTTGGTTAATGCGGGCAAATTGCATTTCGGAGGTATTCCTCCTAGTTGTACTTCTCTTGTAAATGGAGTTTTCGCAGCTTCTTCTATAGCTTCATCTAATTGTCTTCTTCCTGCTTCTCCTCTATTATTTAGCATTCTTCTCATTTCTTCCAATTTTTTTAAGATTTGTTTATTTACGCCTGAATTTTGATCCATTGGTCTTTTTAATTTCGCCTCCCTTCTTCTGCGTTCATGTCTTTCTTCTCTCGTGAAATTTTGCATTTCTTCTTCATCATCCTCATCTCGTCTTCTTCTGCGATTCTCTTCCTCATCTCTGTCTTGAATTCGCATATGATGATGTCTCTCATTTTCCCCTCCATGATTTTGTTCATTTCTTATCAATTACATTCGCTGTCTTTCAGCCATCCTATGTACTCTATCATACTCTTCATTGAGATTACCGTTATTCCGGTTTTGTGTACGCCTTCTTTCTCGATTGTCGTGATTGTTCTGGCGAATTGTCTCCTGAAGCTCTTGTTCTTCCATTTCCGCTCTCAATCTTTCATGTTCGCAAATTAAACGTGCTTGTTCAGCGTAGTGTCTTTCAATTTCTTCTTCAATCGTTTGTTGATTTCTTTGAGCTTCTCTCTCATGTAAAATTCTCCTTCCTTCCTATCCATTCCCTTCGCCATCTTGATTATTTCGTCCCTGACGTTGTCCATTCTCTTGATTTCTATCATTTTTCCTATTATCAGAAGTTTCATTTTGTGGAACGTAACGATCATCAGTCCGTTCTCTATCTTCGCGATGTTCTTCATTAGGATTTGGTATTTCTTCTCGAATATTATTTCCAGCATTAACTGTGGGTGAGTTTAGCCTCATCTCTCTTCTAGTCGATCTTGAATATGATCTTGTATTACTTCTCGATCTTCTACTTTGTAGTCTCATATTTTCTATCCTCAATTCGTGATTTTTCCTTGTTAGATTTGCACGTTCTTATGCCTTAGCTCTTCTTTCTTCATGTATTCTTCGTCTCAACGATCTAACGCTCCAATTTACTCATCTCCATGAATTATTCCTTCATCTGTTTCTTGATTTCTCTCTACCTGTCTATGGTTCCTGGTTTGCTGCTCTTCTTCTACTTCTTCTGCTGAATTTAATCGCCAAGTGTGTACACTCACTCTATCATAATCTGTTGTTCCATTTTGTACCGGTGTTTGCTGAACTGGCGGTTGAACTTGATTTTCTCCATTATTTCTCCTTCTAGTAGATTCTCCCATTTCACTTCTCTCCCTTCCAGCAAGTCTTTTACTTCTTCTTCTAGCAGTTGTCAGTTGTTCCGATACATTTCTCTTTCTAGCCATTCTTTCAATACTAACAAATTGTAAGAGATTATGTAAGTTTTTTCACCAATTACTTTCAATTATAATAAATCACAATATTAATCTTCAACTTTTTCTAGAAAAATATCCAATCTTCAACCCCCTTCCCTGTTTCTAGCGCCATTATGTAGTTGCAGGAAATCCCACACTACACCCCTCACAAGATTTCATTAACATTCAACTCATTTTTGGATTAACAATCCTAATTTTATTGATGAATCTTTAAACAATCTTACAAGAAAAGATAAAGGAATCAAAAATAACCACTGCTCTAAATTTTCTCTCTCCTATTTACTTGCTTCTCACTCAAAAAAGTTCTCTCTCTTTCCTTTACAACTGAACGGCTATTTATAGGAAATTACATAGTGGATAACAGCTAATTTGTCCTTTATTTTCGGATATGACTTGCGACATTTTCGCAACCTTATAAATATCAATCTCGCAAACTTCCTTATTTTCGCAGGATCGTCACACTTTTCTCATGATTTGGCTGATGTCGTTTCTGAAGTTGTTCTGCGATGCTGTCGTGTTGTGTTGTTAATAATTTCGCTGAGGCATTATTACTGCGAGATTCTGATTCTACATCTTGCCTCTTCTCATATCTTCTCTGTGAAGTAGAGAACGATGTGAGAAATGCCGCAGCTATCCATCACTTCATATTCTGCATTTATCACACGTATCTTTTCTCCCATCTGTTTCTTGACACGTCTTCTGTAACCGCTGCTTTTCAACCGCTCACGTCTTTTCGCATTAATTGTGTTTATCTTCTCGAAAATCTCCTCTATATATACTCTTCTTACTCTCCCTTTTCTTTTTTTTACTCTATTTTTCATCTTCTCTGGAACTTCATCATTTTCTCCATAAATTCCTCTGTTGTAATTTTTCTTCTATCTTCCTTCTTCAATCTTCTTAATTCTTCGTCCATTCCCATACTCTATATTTATATATACCTCCAAGTGGTCAAAAACATGAGAAAACCTTAAAGGATGTTCAAAAAGATCTTGCCGAGAAAGGTTTCACACTTTCTACCATTCCTGGTGAAAGTGCCAAGTCAATTCTTTCTATCAAACTTTTCTCTGATCAACATTGTGATGATCAATCAATCATAGTTTCGCTGGGTCAAATTCTCACAGGTCTCTCCACTCCTCTTTATGACCAAGATATTCCTCTGTTCTATGAGATTCTCGCTCACTCGGGATTTTCGCGAGCTATCTTCCAACTGAGTGGGGATTGCATCCGTCTGATGCTGGAGTTCGCTAACCGTGGTGCTGGTAAATGATCTCTTTATTCCAAAGAATTTAGGGATCCTAAATTCGTAGATCTAGAGATAGTCGCTGAGAAGTATACAGTAGCGAATTTCTTCGAAAATTATGAATTAATATCCATGAAGAAAGAGAATACTCGCTGGGGTATTCGCTTGAAAAGGAAGGATGTTATCGCTGAAGATAAAATGCTCATGCATGACATTAATTGGCATTCTGGACTAAATAAAACCCCTCGCCAATCCAAAGATGATAAATGGTGCGTCTTCCCCTTGATGCTGAAAGGACCCTATATTGCTGGTTCTAATGTCATTCCTGCAAATCTCACCGCTTATCGACCCTGGGTATTCTCTTGGCCTGATAAAGTTAAAGAGGTATATTTCTTCTAATTTCTCACACTTTATGTTTCTTTATTTATCTTTACTCTTTTGTTCGCTGATTCTTGCGACATTCTACAGATCCAGAAACTGAAAGATAGTTACCGCAGGACTGGTAAAGCAAATACCTTGCTAGCTCTTCGATCATACACAGATGAGGTAAGAAATATTCTTTTACGATTTTAAAAAATATATTGTTGCCTCTGTTTCTTATCTTCATTTGTGTGGGAAGGTTATTGTTGAAGTAGAAGAATCCACCAAGGCTGCGACGGCTGGTGATAAGGGTAAAGATATTCTTCACAAAGGAAAATCATCTACATCCTCTTCAAAGAAAAGAAAGAGAGGGAATTATCCTCCTCCTTCAGATGTTCATTTCCCTGATGGTTCTGAAGATGATGAAGACAATAAAGATGATGATGACGACTCTGCTGCGAGTAAAGATTCTCCACCTGAATCTTCTATGGCACAGTTATCTGGTATCTTCTCTGATTCTTGGCAAGGGATGTGAGATAATTGCCTCGCCAGTATATGCAAATCTCTCGCAACTATTTGCGATACTCCTTTGTTGGATGGTGATAGTTCTCTTCGTGGAGTCTCCAGATCAGTGACTCCTAGCTTCCTAAATTCCCTCAATAATTTGGTATGCTTTCGTCTTTTTACTTCTTCATTATTGTGATTCAAAATTTCTTTTTATTTTAATTATTTTTTGTATTTTCTTTGCAGGCTGGAAAAGCTTCTTTCGCTGTTGCCTCAGATTTGGAGAGGAGACAAGAAATTCTTGAAAAGAAGAATCTTCAATTTCGTATGAAGAATGAAGAATTGGAAACTGAAGCTAAAGGTCTTCATGAGAAGAACGAACAATTAGAAGCTGAAGTTAAAGGTCTTCGCGAGAAGAACAAACAACTGGAAACCGACACTTCTTCGCAAAGGAACAAAATTTCTACTCTTCAAAAAGCTAATGATCATCTCTATGGTATGCAATTTTTCTCCTTTCCTTTCATTCATTCATCCTATTGTCTTATCTTATTTGATTAATCCTTTTTGCAGACATCTATAGTCTTTCTGATGAAGCCATTCTTCTTCGTTCATTTTCCGAAGCCCTAGATAATGACACTCTTCTTGAACATCTTAATAAATCTTTGAATATTTTCTTTAATGATAAAATTTCATCTCTGCCTTTGAATGAACTTAAATCCAAATTTCACCTCTTAGAGATTGATCATAGATCTAGTTTAGGTTTAGCCAACCAATTTAAACGTTTTTATCTCAATTCTAAAGAGAAGATCAATGAATTAAGAACCAAGATTAGCAAACTTATAGATGATAAAGATCGTATCTCTGATCAAGGTGTTAAGGCTTTGGCGAAATTCCAAGAGACTCTTCTGGAGGTTCAACTTGAACGAGATGAAGCCAATCGTCAAAATGTTGTGCTTAGCGAGAGAGAAAACCAAGTTCGTTCTCGTATTCTTATAAATAGTGATGATAAGTTCGCTTGGGCCGCAACAATCTTGGATAACGCCAGAAAAGATTTAGGTGTAACTGTTAGTCTCCAAGTTGAGCATACAGCCTTGATTAGAGATATGATTTCTGAGAGAGAATGTCATTAACTGTTTTCCTTTATTAATCTTTGGTTTTTCACGAGTTTTTATCAAGTTACTGATTAATTTCTATATGCTTCGCAGGGTATGAAAGTAGATATCGCCAAAGAGTTGAGGAACTTGAAGCTGAAAAAGAGGAACTCGCAAAGAATCTTTCTTCTCACAACGACAAATATTCTAGATTAAAGAATCAAACCAAGATCACTGTTGCGAACTTTAAGAACGACGCTCTGCATTTTCGCAATCAAACTATCCAAATGGTTTGTGATGACCATACTATTCCTCACTCTGATTATCCTTGTCTCTTGGAGGATATCCCAAAGAACATTCCTAGTCTGACTATCTCTAATAGCGAAGCTGATGATGAAGAATATGATGGTGATTAAGGTTCTAATGGAGATAAAGGTTCTGATGCAGACGAAGAAGAGAACAAGTTTGATGAATATGATGAAGGATCAACTAAGAAGTAGTCTTTGTTTCTTTCTTTGATCTTCTGTAATAGTTGTACATTTATTCCTTCTTTTTGTATATTTGCGAATTCTTTTGGTTCCCCATATTCCTTAATATATGAGTTTCTTTCATTTCGACCTGCATTCATTAAAACAATTCTTCCTTGCAATACGGTTAATCAACATAATCATTAATTTTTGAATTTTTGCGTAAATCTATCATGTGGAGACAAATAACATTTTCTAATTTCATTCATTCCCATACTTGCCTCTGTTATTTGTATCCAAATGAGAGATTTTGCAGATTTTTCTTATTTTGTGCCTCAACTTCGCAGTTGTTTATGTATAATTTCGCAATCATATGCGAAGTGAATTTTGATTCTTTTCAAAATCTCATTCCTGTGTGGTCTTATTTTTCCTTCCTAGTTAAAGGTCTTATTATGCCACCTCTTGTCATTGCGACAAAATCGCAGGACGTCCTTGCACTTTCATGCAAAAACCCATTGATCTTGCCTTAACTTTTTTCTTTGTATTATTGCTTCTCCAGGATAGTTGCGACAATATGACAGGCCTAAATTTTCTTGCGAAAATAAAGCCCCATGACATTGCCGTCTTGCGAAGAAATCGCAGGACGTCTTCGCACTTTCATGCGAAAACCCATTGATCTCGTCTTATCTTTCTCTTTAGTATTATTGCCTCTTCAGGATTGTCGCACAAATATGACAAGCGTTAATACCCTTGCGAGTAAAAATCCTCATGACATTTGCGTCTTAAGACACTTATCAGCTCCCTAATGGAGGTTGCCGCCCTTATCTCCCCCCTGGTTGCCCCTTCAAGGAGGCGTACCTCTACCATACAAGGTTGGATCCTCCCATCCGGTCTTAACAACAACCAGTTGTTTTCGCATCCTCTTATCCCTTTTACCTATAGGGTTTATGGTTACGAGACTGCACCCTAAGTGGGGTTTTCTTCGGGCCAAGTACAGTATAAGCCAAGACTTGTCAAGAATGGCAAGGTACGCTCCAGATGCCCCGGGCACTCTTGACTCAACCGTGTACCTCGGCGCCTTGGTCAGATTCTGCACTCCTTGGAAGAGTCCTTATTACCTTAGTCGCCCAACCTAAGTCATATGCTTAAGCTGAGAATCCAAGGTGCCTCTCCCGGATGGGCTTTATTGACCCCAAATCTCCATGACTCAGGTTTCGGTGGCGGTGTAGCCTTTCCCTGAGCCATGCAACAGGTACCCCCTTATATGACGTACTTTAGGTCTTACATTTGCCTCTTGCGAAATTGTATTCGCGAACTAGGGTGTACGCCATAAAGGTTCGCTCCTTTCTCTTTTGTCATTGTTCTCTGATTGTCCTTTTGTAGAATTCATTATCTCTGCGAGATTCTCGCACATCATCACATCGTATTTGCACGCTGATGTCGTTTCTGAAGTTGTTCTGCGACGCTTTATTAATAATTTCGTTGAGGCATTATTGCTGCGAGATTCTGATCCTACAAAGGGAACATCACCTTTTACTGCTTTCCTGATAACTTCAAGTCTTTGACGGAGCCACTTCAGATTGAAGCCAAGATCTTCAGCATTCTTCAAGTTGTACTCCCAATCAAAGAGTACGTCTTGGGTAACATCATTTCTGGCTGTAATCCAGATATCATTTATAACACGCAAGATGACTTCTACTTGTCTCGTCAAGAAATAACTGCGTCCTGGATCCTGAGTAACAACAATGTGTCCATACATTTCCCACAGTTCCTTGTACATAGCAGCATATCCGATGGGAACGCTAAATCCTCCAACAAGCTGGTGATATGGGAGTAACTCACCAAATTTAGGATCAAAGGAAATCCCTGCAGTAGGATACTCTTGCACTATCATCTGGTTCTCATCTACTGGAGAAGCATCGATAATCATAGAGACAATTTCAGAGGAAGTAGCTTCTGCTATTTCGGGTTCGGGTTCCATCGTCGGAGGCACGATTGGAGTTTCTTCTACCTCCACGGCATCAACGACCAGCACTTCATCATCTTGAGGCACAAATACGTAAGTATTGTCATCAACAACTTCTGGATTGCCCAAACCATCAGATTCATGATTCCCAACTTCGTTGTTAGGCACCTAATGCGAAGATTACATGGGATTAGAATGATTCAAGGGGATAAATCCAATACAATCATAAAATTAAGATAGTAAGTGAACTAACATCATCTAAGTTCCTTATCATACATCTAAGATGTGTATAAGTAGCATCAAAGTCATGAAACACGTTTTTAAAGAAACTCAGCTGAAGAAATTTTACACTGCCCTGTGTTAAATGACGAATTGGGAGCAATTGGTGTGGAGTCTAGAGTTGTATTATATACCATTCTCTTCGTATGGAAGTCCTATACAACATGTCAAAATTTCATGGAAATTGGGAGAACGATCTAGGAGGTGTGATCAAAACATCGGGAAACATACAATCTGAAAAAGTTCTGAAAGTCTCCTGGCAGTTTACTATTTCGTCTTTTTCAGGCCCTAAACATACTCAAAACTTAAAAATCTTCTGTGTTAAAGCTTGGAACTTTTCCGGGATTGAATATGCATATGCAGATCATGAAAATCCGACTCCAGATGAAGATTTTACGGCGTTTTTGGTAAAAAACTGGGTTCTGAATTTTCTGACAACAAAGTTCGACCAAGTTTTTCGTATATACACATGGATTCTCATTCATTCATTCACAAATCAGAACTTTCATACTTCTATGAAGAGGATGCAGGGTATATACTCACTTTGGGGGTCTCCAAAGTACTCAAGGAATTATGATTATCCGTATTAAGGACAAGGGGCTCATTACTTCTATTTGGATCCGAATCTTTGGAAGTGCCTTCGTCTATATTCTCAGAGGAAGATCGAACATCAGCACTTTCCACCTCCATGACGACATCCTCCTGGACATATTATCAAGTAGTTAGCATTTTCACATGAAACATTTATGTCTGATGGTAAAGGAAATTACTCATGACGACTTCTTCTTCAACGTTCAAATCAGAAGTCGTCCGCCCAACAACAGAGAATCAAAGACCGTCAATACTAGACGGAGCAAAGTCATGCGACCAAATAACAAATATTGGTTTTGAGCTCCTGATAATGCGGATGGAAGAAGTCACAACGGAAAAATATCAACAACTCACCAAAAAGGCGACTGGGGACTTTATGGTGTTGGGAAACAACTTGCAATTCTTGCTCCTGCCTTCTCTACCGTGGGCAATTGCCTCCTCCTCTGAGAAATTCACTTCAATTCGAGGTCTCACAGCACGACCCTCCTGGAAAAGAAATTGATGTGATAATTAAAGACGATTATACGAGTTGTATGAGGAATATGCAAAAGAATACATACTGGTGAACCTCCTGGAGATGTCTTTCGCTTGTCACCACCAGAAATATTCCTTAGTCTGGGACGAGAGGCACTCATCTCAGAAGAAGGAGGATATTTCACTAAAGGTTGGACGGACGTCACATAATCATTAAGACGCTAGCTGCTGATCCCAGAATTCCATGTAGCCTGGAGTCACATACGTAGTTCGATCAGCACAAGAGAACCAATAAGAGATCCCTTCATCATGTGTGTGATCTAAGCAAGTCTTAAGTTGTTCCACTGATGGTCTTCTCCTTATGAAGGTGGAACACATTGGTCCATACCCATCTGAAGGGCGGCTCTGTCAATGTTATACTCCTCCACCGAAAAATCTCCACACGTTGCTGATATTAGATGACCGGGAGTGCAACTCAGCATGAAAGATCTTTCGCCATCGCTCAAATCAGCACCAGATTTCAAATACTTACTTTCTCCAGCATTGAAAGTCGTCAATTGATAAACGTAAGGAGGAACCACCACCCATGTACGGAAGTTGAACTCAGACTCGTCATCTAATACGTCAATGAAGCGTGTCTTGGACTGAATTTGCTTCGTAGACCAGCGCATAATCCTAGCGTTGTCTTTCTCATGGAAGATACGTCGAGCATCAGCAGAGTTCAGACTTTGTAAGACACTACGGGGAATGGGTGCATAGTTTCCGAAACGCTCCCACATCAGAGCTTGGAGAAACATCGTGTTGGCGTAGCATTCAATCTTCATGAAGCCGTTCGAAACACTGGAGTCTACGACTAAAGAGTCCAGGTTACAATATAAAGAGACCAAGAATAAGATACCTAGCGGAAGTTGTTCACCTTGAGACAACTTAATAGCGAAAGGAATTACAAACGGCTTCAACAAGGTACCAGCATCTTCAAACACATCCCTAGACATCCATAAGTACAAGAAAGCAGCAATAGACAACATACCGTCAGGTTCATTAAGAGGGATGTCTCGTGGCCACCAATGTGTCAACCAATGAGCATAACAACCTTTACCAAAAACCTTGCTGATTATCTCCATCTCAGCTGTTAAAGTTTTGGAAATGCTTTCTCTTCCGCTATCCAAAGTTCTTCAGGAAAGTTACATGTAATTGGAAGATGCAATAAAGCAACTACATCTTCCAAGGTAATAGTGAACTCTCCCCAGCTGCATATAAACGTGTGAGTTGGGATGCACCAGCGAGCAAGAAGATCTACAATACCTCGTGCGTTATGAAAGATATACAAATCTCCATATGTTTGAACGACCCTGGTAATTTGTGCTCTATCCAGCATAGCTTTAACACGAGGAAATCCTAGCATCTGTCTAGACCATCCTGAGAACTTTTCTAAGGGGCGTCGAGAAAGCTTGAATTCAATCATTGAAGCCCGGAATAGTCCTCGTTCAAGACAGAACCGAATAGCAGCACGAGGAGTCACCAATTTCTTTTGAGTGACCGTCCTGGGATTGATCAGAAGGCGATATACCGGGGACTTGAGACGATTTTCGGGCTCCGGAACTTCAAAGAATGCGTCATCTATGTTTGGTACATTCTTGACTCCAGGTGTTTCGTCTTCCTCACCAACGGAAGTCTCATCCGTGCATGTTTCCTCTATGGAGATATCATCATCTGCACACCTTTCATCTCTGGAAGCATCATTGGCTGGAGAATAAGACATCCTAGCAAAGCTGCTGTGAAATCCACACAATGTTTCAGTCATCCGCGAATTCAATAAGATGATGGAATCATGAAAATTAAAACGCCGGTGTCTACAAATGGTAAATCCTGAACTCTTACCTCTTTCAATTTCACTAACAATAGTGATTGCAATACAAGATTTAACACACGAAATTAGTTCGTTCCTTGAAACCTGCAGTAACGAACAAAACTTTATTAACCCTTCAAAATTGATTTTCTCATAAATGTCTCAAGTCATAAAAGCTCATGCCATAAAATCTCTGAGAGACAGCCTTCTCAGTATGAAATTTATGAAATTTACAATAAGACATGACTTCATCATAAATAAGTTATCTAGTTTGAAGGTTACTCAAAACCCATGTCTTGATTTTACAAATTAATAATTACTGCAATTTGTTCATATAAATTTTCAGAATTTATCTAATAAGAACAAATCCATGTGAATAAAATATGTCATCATGTTTCACATAAAATATGTCACGGCTACATATATATTAAAAAAAAAAGATCTATTTTCCTTTGTATTAGCGTTTTATTAAAAAACGAAGGTTTATGCTAGTTTTGTGAAAGCTCACACTTATTGTGATAAAATACTAATTCTCATGAAAGCTCATAAATAAAGTTTTATCACTGGACATAAATTTACATACATAAAAATATATATGTCTATTTTCCTCGAATGAGCATTATCCTTTAAAATGGAGTTTATTTCGGTTTTGTGAAAGCTCACATCTAGTAAGGTAAAACCTTGGTTCACATGAAATCTCATACACTAAGTTTTATCACTGGACCTAAGTCCACATATATAAATAAATCTCTCATAAATCAGGGATTTTTATTAGTTTTCAAAACTAACGATCGAACGAGCATACGTTTGATAAAACAAGGGTTTTTCTACAAAACTCACATCAACATATACACATGTATGGAATTTTTACATGGTGAAAGCATGAAAAACTCATGAAATCAGCAAACTCTAAAAAAAAAGGATTAATTCCCTTTTATACCTAATTTTATTTCCAAAACCTAATTCCATAAGGATTTCGTTTTGGGCCTGGCCCGTGAATCCTTAAACAACCAAGGTTCCACCATCGAATCAACGATTCTACATCAATTTATGTTCACTGGATGATATTCTATTATGACACAGAGGTTTCCTCTCAAACCATGGTTTGCTCATTCAGTCGAAATCCAGTAATATCTTATCTTATGACTAAGTTCAATTACTTATTCTTGTATGTACCTGGAAAATCACCATTCAATGCTGACTGAGGAACATGACTATTCCTCAGTAAGCAGGGGACTTAATGTAGATGGTGGATTTTCGACAAAGGGTAGAATTGTAAAACTATACTCCAGATTCGGCAACCAGATGAGTATTGAGGCTCATGTCTCTCATCAAAGCATGAAAGCTCATGCCATAAAATCTCTGACTGAGAAGGTTGTCTCTCAGAGTACATGTAGATGTGTAGTCTCTCAGCTGAGGCCACGACACATCTCATGAATACTGAGCAATTTCAGTAATTACTCCGGATCTGGAAATCGGATGAGTATCGAGACTCATGTCTCTATGCATGAAAGCTCATGCCACCTCTGATGGAGAAAGTCTCTCAGAGAAGATGTAGATGTGTAGTCTCTCAGCTGAGGCCACGACACATCTCATACTGTATAGAATCGAAAGATTGGGCGTCTCCTAGACAGCATGTCTGCTAGTATAGAGCGACAACGTCTTCGGGATGTAACCAAGTTTTCCCCGACTATGCAAGAGGAATATGACACTCCAGCAAGTTCATATTGCTCAACCCTCAGATAATTAATGCTCCTAGACAGGAATCCCTTCTAGTATAGAGCCAACAATTAATTATCTTAAATCGTCTGAATATCCAGTAATATTCTACGAGCCATCGCCTGAATATCCAGCAATATTCTACGATTCCTCAATATATTTCGTTACTTCAATCTGTGGTTCTTCCCAGCAGAATTCCACAGGTTAGTAATAAATATTCAACGGAACAGGCATCTGAGCATCGAATAAGCCCTGACAAAAATGGTGCAAGCGTAATTAGCGGATAATGCACAGACCAGCATTTTGAATGCACGAACGAGCATTTCAAAAATACGAACGAACGAGGAACCTATGCAAAATAGGAAGGGAAAATAATAATAATAAAATATTAAGCAAAAGTGCCAGGAACTAGGCTTACCACCCGGCCAGTCATGCCGTGACTAGTCCCGCGCCCAATTTTATATTTTATCATATTTTACTATCTTCACGATCTCATATAAATCCTCTTGTTTGAGCAAATTTCCTTTATTTCAAAGAAATTATCTAAATCACATGATTTTATCAAAAATAATAAAATTAGGGAAAGGTGTCGCGGGACCGAGCACCAGCCGGCCATGTCTTGGCCGTGGCCGGTCCCACACCTCATGTTCCATTATTTTATTATTCCTTCTCAAATTATGAAAATTCCTTGATTTTATGAATTTTCCCTAAAATCATGAAAATTACCTAATTTCATGTATTTTTATCTAAATCACATGATTTTATCAAAAATAATAAAATTAGGGAAAGGTGTCGTGGGACCGCCAGCCGGCCGGTCATGCCTTGGCCGGTCCCACACCTCACGTCCCATTATTCTATTATTCCTTCTGAAATTATGAAAATTCCTCGATTTTATGAATTTTCCCTAAAATTACCTAATTTCATGTATTTTCTCTAAAATCATGGAAAATATTAAAAAATTAGGAAAACTTGTGGGACCGGGCTCTAGTCGGCCGGCCATGCCCTAGCCAGTCCCACAAGCCTATTATTTTATTATTATTTGGTGTTTTGTTTCCTGATTTCATGTAAACTCCCTGATTTCAACAAAATATCTTGGTTTTCAACAAATCCCTTTGATTTTATGAAAATTATCTAAAATCATCAAAATTACATAAAATTGGGAAGAGTGCCTTGGGACCCGTGCCCATTGGCCGGCCGGCCATGCCACGGCCATTGCTGGTCCCACACTCCCATTCCCTATTTTATATTTTAATTTATGTCTCTCATCTCATGGAAGTTCCCTAATTTCGCCAAAATCTCCAGTTTCATGGAATTTCCCTTAAATCAGAGAAAAATACATAAAATCACATAAAACTAGGAAAAGCATGTGGGATCGCGTGTCAGCCGGCCGGCCATTCCCTAGCCGTGGCTGGTCCTACACCTTGTGATTCCTTGTTTATATACTATTTTCATCATCTCATGTATTTTTCCCAGTTTCAGCAAAACCATGGATTTTTCATATTTTCTCCAAATGTTGCTCAAACGTGCACCAGAAAATATCAAAATTCTCAGGACTGAAGCACGGACATCATGGTGACACGGGCACCTCCCCTTGACCGACCAAGGGTGATCCTGAGGCTTGCAAACTGCTGGTCCCGCGTGTTTTAATGATTTTAACCTAATTTGCTCAGTTGCTCATATTAGGTTCGAACTCTTTCCAAACAATTGGAAGTTCACTCAAACGACCATCTACTGGTCCCACGACCACCAAGATCCGGTCTCATGACCTCTTGGTCGGTCCCTCATATTTTCTACATCAGGTTTTATGATTTGTCGCTCACACGAGCATTATTTCAGTAAATGATTAAATCAACATTTAATCATTCTTTCACCAACTGGTCCTCAAGAGACTTTGGTATTTTTGCTCATTCGAGCATTTGGGCGTTATATGGTGAACCCGTCATCCCATGTAGCCGGTCCTATGTGATTTGCAGTAAATCGTCATCTCGGTAAAATTAGGGTTTTGAATCCAGAACTCTGCAGAAACGTGATTCTGAGCAGATTCGAACACTCTGATAATTTTATGTTGATTCCATGATTAACATTTGTATTTATTTTGCTCGACTCAGCAGTCAGTAACTTAAATTAATATTTTATTTGGTCCAGCTACCAACAATTCATCAAGAGAACAATATTTGTTCAAACTAGCAATATTTGCTCGAACTAGCAATATTCGCTCGAACCGGCAATATTTACTCAATTAGCAATATTCGCTCAGACTAGCAATATTTGCTCAAATCAAAGAATATTGGTTCAACTATCAATATTCAACAATTTAGCAACACAGTTTTGCTCGTCTTAGGTTATGATGATACCTCGTCTCAACAGACACATTAAATTCATGAGTTTCGAAACATTTGCTAATCATGTTCAACTCAGCAATACATGGACTCATCGTCCCATAAAGTCAGCAACTGACTCCACAATCATGAGATTTCAATCGTGTCACATGGGGGGATACTAACTAGGATTTTGGTCTGGCGGTCTACGACACGTGTTTTCACCCACGATGAGAATATGAGAAAGTCGTGCAATCAGTTGGAAGAGTCAGTAAAGTAGTGGGTGGAAAGTTAACCAAATCTCTGCACGATGAGTAATTGGTTTTAACACGATTTCCCCATTGCCCACTCTCTGATTCCAGCAACTGTTACACTTCATGGGATCATGGTGTTTTCAACTCCGGCATTATAAAATGTCCCTGAATCCTGATTGAAAAGGAGAGAAGTTTTCGAACACTCGAACAACATTTGCCAAGACGAGCAATTTCTCATCAAAGTTCATACATATAATCTTTCGTCTACACAAACTCACAGAAATTACTCTCAATTGAGCAAAATTCAATCATTCAGAGCATTTTCACGCTGAATTCACAACACATCTACAATCTCAGATCACCATTGGTCTCACGTATTTCTCAGCTTCCCTCCTACAGATCAACCCATCCTCTCTTGTAACCGAATTGACTCTGGAACGACCATTGTTCTTGGTTTAGGCCGGGGTCTTACAGATTGATCTCTCGAACTTAAAGCACTCCCTTCTTGCAGTACATCTGTGTAAGGTTCAACATTTCGCTTGGTTCAAGGAGTCTCCACACAGTCGACTCTTCAATTCCGTAAAAGCCGGCAAATCGTTTTTCCCCACTCACACACATCTATTAGTTACCCAAGAATTGTGTTGGATTCGATGGTTAGTGTTCAGATTTCTATGCAGGCATGGTACCGGAAGAATATATGTTACTGTGCATCCATAGATTCACAAAGAGGGTTGAGTCTCATATCGATGCTAATAAGTGATGCGATGGATTATATATTTTGGTAACACGCAACTCATTCGCAAATCGTGGATGAATTTCATATGCATCCTTGAGATTACGGTAAAACATTACAGCGAAACTTCTGAGCTCTGGCATATTTTTGAGAATAAAAATGGCAGAAAATATAGCAGGTGTCCAAGCCTAACTTCTATTTTTGTTACTTTATGAAAGCATCGTTCCGAAATCTTACAACTAGCACACGCATGTATCGGTACTATAAACAGATGGCATACTGTAAGCAAACATGGCTGGGGAACATAGGTATAGTTTAGTTTCGAATATTTTTTGTTATCACCTCCAGATACTGTTGGGAATAATATGCGAGAGAACTCAGAACATCTAGATGAGCAAGGAGGCTCAGGATAGAAAATCAGTTAAGGATTTCGGTATGATCAAGTTTGTTGTTGGTGCTAGATAGGGAGAAAAACCGTAAATGTGCAAGTTTAAAAAATACAAGGTAAATGACTATAGTCATCTGTTTGAACATCCAAAAACAAGAAAGCGGCGGATCAAAAGTGTCGATCTCCAGTATACAATAAATATTATCTAGGACAAGTTCGAAGTCAAAGTTTTTACAGCAGATAGCAGCATTTCTAGAGATACTTACACAACAACTTAAAAGGTTGGCTTTACTTGTGGAGCAAGAAAATAGTGGATAGGAATGTTGAATTTGCAAGAGTTGATAACCTGGATGGATTTTTTTTGTGTGAATCTCCAAATCGATTTAGAAAGGAGCAACAATCATGATCCATAAATTTTTGATACCTCCAGCAGCTTAAATTTTCTTGGTGCACCGATTCCAAAGGCCTAGTGAATAAATTTTGAACCATAATGTTTGTTTTCAAAAGAGCGTATGTACCCCGGGTTCATCATATAATTTACAGGCACACTACACTCGCTCAGAATACATGTGATTCACAAATAAGTCATAATTTTTAGATGCACATATATATGCTTAATACATGCACAATTCATCCTTACAGTCATGAGAATGCATAAATTTTAACTCGACGTGGCAAACGGAATATCTATTTCTTAAGGGAGCGCGATTATTGATAAAATAAAAGCAAAAATGAATTTGGTCCACAAAAACCTAAGTGGGTTTTTCCTACATTTTCTTATTTTTTCAGGTTACTTTAAAGAAATTATATGCAGTTATATCAAAATGCCATCGTAAAATCATTACCAAAAGCTTAAAGATAAAATTATGATAGTCATGATAGATTGATTATGTGGATTGGTTTTTCAGTGGTAAATATAGGTCTGTCCCTGGAAACCTAAGATTATGCAACCTATTATCGGCTAAAGAATATATTCAGAATAAATTAGGCACTTGCACTTCACTGATCAAACATGTATCATTTTGGTTATCAAAGATGACGAAAATATTTCATTGCAAATGTTTAATTTGTCGAACTAGAAGATATTCCAGTGCAATATAATATAATTTCTCATAACTGGTTCTATACGTTTTTCTTACTTTGTATTTGATTCTATTTTCTCTGCGTTTTATAATTATAATTTATTTTATGTTCAACAATTTTCATTTGATATTAATTTTAGGTTTCGGATGAGAAAAAGAAATCCAAAAAAATTGAAGGTCATTAAGTTGACAAGAAAATCACGACTCGGTCAATAATCACTTTACCTTAATGAAATTACCAACGTTAATCATATAACATAATTGAGATTGTGTAATGTACAAGAAACTCAAGTATTTAAGCGAGTCTTTTTCGGATACGATATATCAAGATCTCGATAATACTTATGCTAATAAAGTAAAGGCATAAAATGATCAGGAGGACAAAACTACGCAAGGATATATATGAAAAACAAAAGCATGACCTTCTGAAATTTAAATCATATCAAAAATATTGGAAAATATTTGAGAGACATAATTTGTAATCAATTTATGAAGTTGGAATAAGTATTATAAGATCGACAAATATTGCACGACAAGTCCATCCCTTTTTAATTGATCTTCTTTTATATGCATAGGTTTTTCCTTATTTTATTGGATTTTTTTTCCTGTTAGTTTTAAGGCCATGAGATTATCGATTATTTGTTTTAATACATGTTTCATATATTTCATAAGCGAGAAATATACCCGTGCATTGCGCGGGTGAAAAACTAATTCTTCTTACAAATAAAAAACTAATAAGCTAATATCTTAGTTGGTTAGCAGCAAAAAAAAGGGGGGGGGGGGCAGGGGGCTAAAACAAATATAAACTCTTAAGGATCCAATGCAATTTCATCGTAGACGATACCAAGTGCATATGCTCCTAATGCGGTGGTCTAAAGGAAGAAGTGTCATCATAGTATTCTTATCTCCAGCTTGAGTAACATTTGAAAATCCTTTTCTCCAAAAAAAAAAAGTAATATGCAAAGACTTGGTTGGCTTAATGTAAGAGGATATCGTTGAGATAGTTTTGCATGGACCGGTCCTAATTACAGTACTTCTTATTAGCCATATGTGCCGTTTTATCCCTCCACTGGTGCCAACCATATGTATTTGCCTCGATACGATATGGTTATGTTGGACCACTTAGCAGGCGCAATGCCATACTACACTAAATGTAATGCAACTATCCACGTTACGTGAATGATACAAGAGTTGGTGTAAATCAGGTTACTGACAGCTGTGAATGACAGATATAAACTCTTAAGGATCCAATGCAATTTCATCATAGACGATACCAAATGACGATACCAACTGCATATGTTCCTAATGCGGTAGTCTAAAGGAAGAAGTGTCATCATAGTATTCTTATCTCCAGCTTGAGTAACATTTGAAAATCCTTTTCTCTAAAAAAAAAAGGTAATATGCAAAGACTTGGTTGGCTTAATGTAAGAGGATATCGTTGAGATAGTTTTGCATGGGTTGGTCATAATTACAGTACTTCTTATCAACCGTATGTGTCGTTTTATCCCTCCATAGTCGCCAACCATATGTATTTTCCTCGATACGATATGGCTTAATGTAAGAGGATGTCGTTGAGATAGTTTTGCATGGGCTGGTCCTAATTACAGTACTTCTTATCAGCCGTATGCGACGTTTTATCCCTCCACTGGTGTCAACCATATGTATTTTCCTCGATACGATATGGTTCTGTTGGACCACTTTGGGGGCGCAATGTCATACTACATTAAATTCGATGCAACTATCCATGTTACGTGAATGATGCAAGAGTTAAATCAGGCTACTGACAGCTGTGAATACAAATATAAACTCTTAAGGATCCAATGCAATTTCATCATAGACGATACCAAGTGCATATGCTCTTAATGCGGTAGTCTTAAGGAAGAAGTGCCATCATAGTATTCTTATCTCCAGCTTGAGTAACATTTGAAAATCCTTTTCTCTGAAAAAAAAAAGTAATATGCAAAGACTTGGTTGGCTTAATGTAAGAGTATATCGTTGAGATAGTTTTGCATGGGCTGGTCCTAATTACAGTACTTCTTATCAGTCGTATGTGCCGTTTTATCCCTCCACTGGTGCCAACCATATGTATTTGCCTCGATACGATATGGTTATGTTGGACCACTTTGGAGGCGCAATGCCATACTACATTAAATGCAATGCAACTATCCACATTACGTGAATGATGCAAGAGTTGGTGTAAATAAGGCTACTGACAGCTGTGAATGACATAAAAAATAAAAATTATATTCATGACATAACCAATTTTTGATAAAAAAAAAAATTAATACCCCATCGTACGTGCTCTACGCATGACCTAAACAAACCTTTCCAGTGGGAACAAAATAAACGAAGAAGTTTGCACATATGAAAAATTATATTCATGTACACTCTTCTTGGAATAATACTACAAATTCATAAACCGAGCCTCCTCTGAAATTTTCAGAATGTCAGTGGCCATGCAGGGGATCAATTATTTAAAATAATTCAGAAAAAAACTATTCTTATATTACATACATGAATTGCATCCGATTCCCCACCCACTCCCCTTCTGATAAGTTATAATTAATTTGAACATTCCCTGAGAATCGTGTTTTCTGTGTGGACCATTACTTGGGCTAAGCTTCCAAACACATACCGACTCAATGGAGGAGGTTTGGCCATCCATAATTTGCAGGCCTTGATTAAATGATGCAAGTTTCATGGAAAAATAACGGCCAAAATATCATATATGTTCTATAATAAATAAATTAGAAGTGCAACGTTTTTAAAGTATATAGTATTCATTGAAGCTCCAAAAATTGATTGAAGGTTACACCGTTCCGGTCCTTCTTCTAGCTTGGATTTTAGAGACCAAAGTAAAAATGATTTCCAGGTTAAATACACGCAATTGTCACCGTACTAATCATGCGTGGATCAAGCATCTTTATCACCTTATTAATCATGCATGGATCAAGCAACTTTTTAAAATCAGAACACGCGACTAAGATTAACAAAATGGATTGTCTTCCGAGAAATACGAATAGACACAAATTCTTCTTAAAATACCCCGTTTAGTTGTACGCCAGTTTTATTTGATGGGAGTGAGGAGTCTGATGTATTACACATTTACGGCAAGTACTAATTTAACCCACATCCCAAAACCATTATCAAGAAAAGAGCGTGGCTAATATTTCGGTATATTTAAAGGTACATTTAAAATTTGACAGTACAATCAAGTTAATTACGCATCCAAAGACTAAATAATTTAGCAGTGCGTGCCTCTCGAGTTAAAAAGTCGCAAAATTTTGATAGGCAAATAAGCAGTTCTCTTCTCTCTGCTAAAGTTGGATTTTAGCTTTCTGGTGTATTTTAGTAGATTCAGTGCTTGTAAAACTATTCTTCATTCTTCCGGCCATTAGAAAATTCTGTCCTTAAAAAAATAAATAAAAATGATCCCCTTTTGTTTTTCGTCTATTGAAATATATATCGTTTTTGAATGGAAGTGTTTCAATGATCTATCTTAAGATGTAGCTAGTCTTAACAACAGAAGTATTAGAATGGGAAAATTTTGCTAGGCTAGCTCACATGTTTGAAATTTGAAACCACTTCATTGATTGAAAATTCTTCCCATTTAATCATGTATGATGTTTCCTTCCCGCCACTACAATACTTTCAGACTGAATTACCCACACCAGTAACCATATCTAATTGGCTTGTCTATCAGAAAAAAACATCATCGATGTTCGGTCATTCAGCTAAACTTCACTTCCAAAGATTCTTTGTAAAGACAAATTTTGCATAGCTTAACACTAAAACTCTGTGATTTAGAGGTGAGTGCAGGAGCATACCCTATAGAATACATTCTGTTATCATCTCATGGAAACCCATGAAATCACGCAACCAATAGAACAAAACTCTCGTACTGCTGTTCCAACTACACATCCGAATGTCTCAGAAGTTAGCAAGAAAAGCATATATTACTTGAAAATTTTTCTAGTTGTTTTAAATTCTTCTCATTATCCTCTCAAAAGCAACTTCCCTTGATCCTTGCAAGAGACACTCAGTAGTTTATAAGAACTGTCTTCTATACGAAATAAGAGATGATTCTTATAAACGAAATATGTCCATTAAGCAATTCATTGTTGATAATATTGTCTGTAGCTTGTGGCAAGGCTTATGTCGCTCTTTTGAATTGTAAGAACAAACAACTAAATAATTAAAAGAAATCATATTGTATCGAATAATAGATCCCATACGGATGTAGTTGGAGCAAAATAAGGGATACAAATTAGAAAAAGACCATGGCTCTATGGAGAAAAAGATTAAAAAAAATGACATGCAAAAGGCTAGATAAAAAGAAGAAAAAAAACGAAAAACCATTATTTTCTTTAAATCTCGCTTTAAGCAATGGCTACTCTAACTCGTAATTCATCAATGAGACTGCAAAAGAGAGAAGAATTACTGATTACTGAAACAATTAATGTAATAAATATCTCAAAGATAAACTAATTTATCTCAAAAAAGAAATAATAATAAATAAAGGGCCAGTATAAAAAAAATACCAAGCTGCTTTCAAAGAAGAGAACATCATCGATCGATTACATTTTTCAAATGCCTGCATCAAAAACGACAAACACAGGCCGAACACAAAACCCGTAAATTTCCATTGAATTGAACGAAATAACCCATGCTACATTGTCTCTTTGAAAAAAAACATTTGCTTTTCCAATGGATAGCTGCACAACGAAAAGAAGCAGATCAAGCAGTAAAATTTCATGCAATAATAATCCCCTTGATATAACATTTTCATTGCCAATAGATATCTGCACAGGAAACAAACGCGGATCAGAAAACAAAACAAAACAATAATAATAGATCAAAACAAAGCAAAAAAAAATTAGATTCCACCAGTTGATCCAGAGAAATGATGTTGAAAATTTGAGTAAATTTCGCTTTTACTCAAATGCTTTATATACATATACACCAAACACATAATTGGATATTATATAAATTAATATCTTAAAATATCTAGAATTTCCATTTCTAATTAACTAGCTATATTTACCTACTGTATTATTTTTGGCAAACTAAAGGCATAAAAATGTCAGATTTACCTATTGTACTAATGTTTTCCTAATTGAATTACCAAATATAGCTTTTTTAGTGCAATTCAATATTTTTTGGATTCAAAATTATTGTAAAAAAAATAAAATAAAATCATTACATTTCTTAATTAATAATATTTTACCGTATTTACTTGCAAATAATTATTAAGTGATATTTTTGTCTTTGGGTAGCAAAGCGTATTTTTGGATAGTCACGTTTTTCCCCAAAAAAAAATTTGAAATTATTTTATTTTCTACTTATGGAACGATTAATATTAAGAAAAATAATACTGAAATTAATTCATTGTTGACTATTGTATTTTTCTTCTAATGGTTATTGATTTCCCTTTCTCGAAATTTTGTTTAATTTCATGTATTTTTCATCACGATAATTGACCATTTTGTATTTCGACTTATGGACATGTGGCAGGCCTCGAAAAGGGTATTAGAAATTATCCCCGGCCAAAAACTTGGTGGACCCGGAGATATGTATAAAATTAAGCGCAATGAAAACGGGGGCCTACAGTAATACCGCAAGTGCACGGTCGTCGGTTGTAGCTCGTGCAAGTACGGGTCGATCCACAGAGATCGGGAGTGTTTGGAGTGTTTCTAGCTAATTGGGTTCCTAAATTGCTATTGGGCTATGAAGCCTTTTGGCTTAAATTGGGCTTTGAGTACTAATGGGTTTGATAACAATAAAATGAACTGAGCTTGGGCTCAGTTATCTTTGAAGTGTAAATGGGCTTTGGCCTTAAACTTAGGCTTTTGATTAAGCCCACAGTTGATTGAATTGGGCTTTGAGTCTTAAACCTTGTTTTGGGCTTTTGGGCTCAATGGGCTTTGGAAAGGCAAGAGGAAGAAAACAGCAGAAAACAGTAGCAGCATAAGCAATGAATGCAGCAAGCAACAGAATGCACAAGCAATAAGAAGCAGAAAACAGTGCAATCAGCAAGCAACAGAAAACAGTGCAAGATGAATGCACAAGCAACAGAATGCAGCAAGCAGCAGAAAACAGTAGCAGCATAAGCAATTAAGACTGCACAACAGCTGCAGGGCAAAAGCAACAGCAACAGCAGCAGAAGTGGCAGAGAAGGCAATGCAGCAGCTGCACAAGCAGTGCACAACAGCACAAGGCCAAGAAGAAGGAAAGGCAGTTAACAGGAAAAGAAGTAGCAACAGGGGAAGAAAAGGCAGCACAATGCAGCAGTGCAATGCAGCAAGGCAAGTGCACAGCAGCAGTGCAAGGCAAGTGAAAAAGATGGCAGTGAACAAAACAGTGAAGACAATAAAGAAAACAAGCAGAGAACAATGCAAGAACTAAACAAAGCGAATACTAGACAGCAAAGAAAGATAACAAAACAAACCAAGGCCTAAGGCCAAGGGCAGGGATGTGGAGAAGCTAACAGAGCAAAGCTAAGGCATTCTTCTAGAGTGGGAAGAGAACTAGCTTGCTCATTGTCACTAGTGAGCACTAGTTTCTCCCCACTACTCAATCAAATCAGTGCAACCTAAGCATACAAAAGGAATGGCAAGATAATCAGCTTGCTATGAGCACTGATTTCTTCCATTACACAATCAGTTCAATGCTTCAAAGGTATCTAGCCTAGCATTCCATCAAACTAACAGTGAATTAAACATAACAGGAACATTAACAAAGGAAAAAACAATCAAAGGAACTTATCAACACAATGCATCAAAACACGCACATTAACAGGGTAAACACTAACAGGATTAACATTAACAGGAACAACTTTAACCTAACATGATAAATTAACACTAACAGGGAACAACAGGATTAACATTAACATTAACAGAACATAGTAAACATGAACATAAATGAAATTGAAATGAAATTAAAAACATTAACAGGACATGAAAGTCCTGGATGCTGGCTATTCCAAGCATACCTTTCTACACCACACCCATTCTCTATTTATACCCACAGACACATTTAGGGTTTTCCCCCAATTTTCCCCCAAAACAGTAGAACTAGGGTTTGGTGAAACTCACCTAATTCCTTGAAATAACAGCTCCATCACGTCGACCCATCCTTCTATTTGTCCTCCTCTACCTCTCCATGTCTTCAATTGCTCCTCACTTTCGACCTAATTTACCAATTTTGCACGCTAGGGTTTCTGATAGAGAACGTGCAGAAATTGAGAAAATAGGTGGCTAAGGAGAAGGGAAACTGATGGTATTGGTTACTTTGATGGACGTGGTGACAGAGAGTTGGTGGCGGAGCAGGTGGTGACAGAGGTGGAGAAGGTGGTGGTGTACGGTGGTTTCTGCAGAGGAGTGGGGAAGAAGAAGAAAGAAAGAGGAGAAGAATGGGTCGAGTTTAGGGTATAGGTATAGGTTGCTAGTGTGTGAGGCGGGATATCAAATTTCGATGTTGGCGAATCTGAGTCACTGGATGCGAAGCTGGTAGGTGAATCGGACGGTGATCCCTGAAGAGTCTGGTAGCGACCGTCGGATGCTTTGATACAACAAAATCAACGGTGAAGATCGAGTTTAGGTGTTGTAGTGTTAACCGGAAGTATCGATATTTGATGAACAGGCAGAGAAGCGACCGTAGGATCTAAATATGATCTAATCTGAAGGCTTGGAATTTAGGCACTATGGTGTTTTGCAGGAGCTTCAGATTTTGATGCGCGATGAAGGAGCGACCATCGGATGATGAGATGGATCCAATCCGACGGCTGAAGATGGAGGCGGTTTTGGTTATAGAAAATGAGGTTGTGCGCACCATTCTTCGCGGCTTCCTTGCGTGATTTCTCCCGGCTTTTCACTACTTTTCTGCTCTTTTCGCTCCGCGATTCATCCAAACTTTATTTATTACCTAAAAATGCAAAATTAATTAATAAAAATATTTATTCTTGAAAACAATGAAAATACAGAATATGGGATAAAATGTAGAATTAATGCATAAAAGATGAGTTAAATGCCAACAAAAAGGGATAAATATATACAATATTTGGCACTCATCAAATACCCCCAAACCTGAATTTTACTTGTCCTCAAGTAAAACAAAACTAAGGAAATCCTAACTATACCACTGTCGCTGGTCTCTCGAATGAATTTAGCGTATGCACTAAGCCTTTTAAACCACTAAGTGTCCCTAGTGGACGAGTTGAAGTCTCGTGAAGGTTTGCTTAGAACGTACCTACAAAGTTCTAGGTCAAAATATAAGCTCAGATTCCATCAAATGTGACATGTGCAAAACAGTTTAAGCTCACAACAAAATGGAGATGTCAATCTAGCTATCGAAGGCACAATCCTAGCACTGATAACAAAAAAAAGACATGTGATAAGAGTGTAAAGTGTATCTACACATGTGTAAGTTATGACTACTAATCACCAAGAGATAGTTTCTCAGGCTAAGAACTGAGGTCGAAATCTAGCTAGCTGTCCGGACTTTACGAGAATTGTGAATGAGTTGGAGGTATTTCACAATTACTCGCGTTGTACATCAATGGCATACACCCTCCTTGCTTATTACAATGAAACAACAAAATGACTCTTTACATGACTCTTATTTACATTGACTATTCTCTTTTTATTTTTGGAACAAGAGATGATGGAATTGATAAATACTTGATTTTTTTGGAAACACTTTTGATACATGTACAAAAGGAAACAAAAGATTACATGACACTTTGCAAGAGGTAGCCCTTTTTGATGCACCCAGTTAAATTCGATGGTTGTCTTTCTTAATGTAACCTCCACCTTCTATCCCAACCAACCAAAGAACAAGCTAGTCAAGTTTCGTTCAGTATTCTAAAGTGATTGGCAATCGTAACTTCCTATCCAACACCTTGAAGATCGAGGCCATACATGTATTGGTAGATCGTGCGCGTGCAAATTTCTTATCACTATGTGAATTGTGCTAGAATCAGGGTGCCTAAATATCTAGACTAAGACTCCTAATAAAATACATATTTGCACAAGAGTCAACATTTCAAGGTAAATGAGCTCCATTTTTATGATTTTTTTTCAATTTTTTAATTTTTTTTTTGAATTTTGATTTTTTAATTTTTTTGGAATTTTTCAATTTTTTCAAAAAGAAGAAGGAGTTCGTTTTCAATTATGGCATATTATCGTGGTATCTACTCTATACCCCCAAACCTAAACTAAACATTGTCCTCAATGTTTCAAAATATGAAAAGAATTAAAATGCAACATATGGAAAGGGACATGCTGAGTAGAGTAAAAGGAGAGAGAATACCCGATTGTACGGCGAAAGCAGAATTAAAACTCCGTTATTCAAGGCAAAAATCCAACATATTTCAGCCGAGATCATATTGGATTAGCAAAATATATACAAAAGGAACAAAAGGGTTTTTAAGAAATTTTATCTACTGGATTATATACAAAAAAATCACCATACACTAACAATCTAAAGAGTTGAGGATCAACCCAAAAGAAAAAGTGTAGAGACAAAAACTTGGCAGGCCTGGAAAAGGGTATAGAAATTTTATCCCCGGGCCAAAAACTTGGTGGGCCCGGAGATATGTATAAAATGAAGCGCAATGAAAACGGGGGCCTACAGTAATACCGCAAGTGCACGGTCGTCAGTTGTAGCTCGTGCAAGTACGGGTCGATCCACAGAGATCGGGTGTGTTTTGGAGTGTTTAGCTAATTGGGTTCCTAAATTGCTATTGGGCTATGAAGCCTTTTGGCTTAAATTGGGCTTTGAGTGCTAATGGGTTTGTTCACAATAAAATGAACTGAGCTTGGGCTCAGTTAGTCTTTGAAGTGCAAATGGGCTTTGGCCTTAAACTTAGGCTTTTGATTAAGCCTGAATTGGATTGGGCCTTAATGAATTTGGGCTTTGGTCTTAAACAACTGGGCTTTGGTTAAGCCCACAGTTGACTGAATTGGGCTTGGCTATTGAACTAGGCCTTTGGGTTAAACAACTGGGCTTTGGTTAAGCCTGAATTGGATTGGGCTCAACTTGCTTTGGAAGGCAGCAGCAGCAAACAGCTTGGCAGAGGCAACACAGCAGCAGGCACCAGTAGCAGCAGCAGGAGCAGGAGCTGCACAGCAAGGCCAACAGCAACAGCAGCTGCAGGGCACAAGCAACAGCAGCAGCAGAAGGGCAGCTGCAACAGCAGTGCAGCAGAGAAGGAAAGCAGAGGCTGCAGCAACAGTAATGCAGCAGGGGAGCAGAGAAAGCAAAGCAGCAGAGGCAGCAGTGTAGCAGAAACAGACAAGGCAGTGCAAGCAAAAACAACACAGGGCAAAACAAGGAACAAAGCAAAGGAAAACTAAACAGCAAAAAACAAAACAATGCACAAAAGCAAAACAAAATAAGATGAACCAAGGCCTAAGGCCAAGGGCAAGGATGATAATGAAACTAAAATGAGCAAGGCTAAGCTAAGGCAAGATTACAGGAGGTATACTAAAAGAATGGGAAGAAAACTAGCTTGCTAAGAGCACTAGTTTCTCCCAATGCTCAATCAACAGTGCAACCTAAGCATACAACAAGAATGGTAAGATAATCAGCTTGCTATGAGCACTGATTTCTTCCATTGCACAATTACATCAATGCTTCACAGATATCTAGCCTAGCATTAACAGGAAATGTGACAGTAAATTAAACACAATAGTGAACATGTAACAAACATCAACAGGAAAGAATAGCATTAACAGGACACAAGTATTAACAATGAACATTTAACTAACAGCAAGTTTAGCAAGTTTAACATAACAGTGAACATAAACATCAACAATGAACACAAACATCTAACAGTAATAACAAACATTAACAGGATACATTTAACAAGATATGAAAATCTAACATGAACATGAAACTGAACTGTGAACTGAAATTAACATTTAGCAGAAATTAACAGTTAACAGGACATGAAAGTCCTGGATGTTGGCTACTCCAAGCATACATAACAATTAACACAAACATTAACAATAAACACAAACATAACAATTAACAGGACATGAAAGTCCTGGATGCTGGCTATTCCAAGCATAAAGTTTCTACAACACTCCCACACTACATATTTATACCCACAACACAATTAGGGTTTTCCCCCAATTTTCCCCCAAAACAGTAGAACTAGGGTTTGGTGAAACTCACCTAATTCCTTGAAATAACAGCTCCATCACGTCGACCCATCCTTCTATTTGTCCTCCTCTACCTCTCCATGTCTTCAATTGCTCCTCACTTTCGACCTAATTTACCAATTTTGCACGCTAGGGTTTCTGATAGAGAACGTGCAGAAATTGAGAAAATAGGTGGCTAAGGAGAAGGGAAACTGATGGTATTGGTTACTTTGATGGACGTGGTGACAGAGAGTTGGTGGCGGAGCAGGTGGTGACAGAGGTGGAGAAGGTGGTGGTGTACGGTGGTTTCTGCAGAGGAGTGGGGAAGAAGAAGAAAGAAAGAGGAGAAGAATGGGTCGAGTTTAGGGTATAGGTATAGGTTGCTAGTGTGTGAGGCGGGATATCAAATTTCGATGTTGGCGAATCTGAGTCACTGGATGCGAAGCTGGTAGGTGAATCGGACGGTGATCCCTGAAGAGTCTGGTAGCGACCGTCGGATGCTTTGATACAACAAAATCAACGGTGAAGATCGAGGTTAGGTGTTGTAGTGTTAACCGGAAGTATCGATATTTGATGAACAGGCAGAGAAGCGACCGTAGGATCTAAATATGATCTAATCTGAAGGCTTGGAATTTAGGCACTATGGTGTTTTGCAGGAGCTTCAGATTTTGATGCGCGATGAAGGAGCGACCATCGGATGATGAGATGGATCCAATCCGACGGCTGAAGATGGAGGCGGTTTTGGTTATAGAAAATGAGGTTGTGCGCACCATTCTTCGCGGCTTCCTTGCGTGATTTCTCCCGGCTTTTCACTACTTTTCTGCTCTTTTCGCTCCGCGACTCATCCGAACTTTATTTATTACCTAAAAATGCAAAATTAATTAATAAAAATATTTATTCTTGAAAACAATGAAAATACAGAATATGGGATAAAATGTAGAATTAATGCATAAAAGATGAGTTAAATTGCCAACAAAAAGGGATAAATATATACATTATTTGGCACTCATCAACATGATAAACTATCATTTCTTTTTTTGAGGATGAAGCACACTCCAATTTACACGTAAGTATCCACAACTATGTAATTTTGATATTCTGTGCATGTCAGGATTTCTTAAGTATTTTGGTTTTAAATTCCTGATCTAAATTTGATCAACATTTTTCTTAATGCTAATGGAATTGTAATTGATAGGATTAGTTTATTAATAATAGATTATTTTAGTTATAATAAGTTTAATCGGACATTGGACATTAGTTTTTCTAATTTTATTTACCAATTTTATTTTTTTGATTAAATCATGATGATTTTTTTGATTAAATCATGAGGCAAAATTTTATTATGATGTGATTTTATTTCTGAATTTTAATATTGAATTTAATTAGAATGAAACATCGCAAAAGAGATTTTCTAATATATTTTTGGCAACACCATTAAATTTTATATGATTTGAAAATTAATATTGTCTCAAAAGAGATTTTTCTAATATAGTTTTGGCAACACCATTAAATTTTATATGATTTGAAAATTAATATTATGGTGTAACATTAGCAAATTTAAATGTGGTGGGGCTAGAATCAACCAGAAACTCCGGTTAATGAGAGCGCTCGAAAAAACTCTATTGTTATATAGAGAATGTCGTGTCATCGAATATACTCTATAAAGTAATTTGAGTAATAAAAATATATTTCCTTCTCAATTAACCCATAGCTTAATTATATACTAGTCTAGACACACACGCTATGCGCCTACAGTTTTATAAAAAGAACACGAACTCTTCATTACAAATCACATAATAGCTTGGTTTCCCACAATCAGGTGGTCGTCCATACAACAATATTCAGGGGTTGTTGTTTGGCCTGATATGTAGCAGAAAAAAAAATCTATTGGGTAATTCATCTTATGATTGGCATGTATCTATGATTTATAAAATTTTGTGCAGTAGTTTAAATTTTTTTAACTTAATCACCGGTCCAAGGTTTCAATACCCTTCTGCGTATCAAATATATATTCCTTCGACATCATAAGTCCAAAACCATGGATGTTTTTTAGTACCAAAAACGAATTTCTTCTGTCAAATTACACAATATCCATGAAAATTGAACTAAAAATCGATATTGAACTAATGACAATATTATCTAAAGAAATACCTGGTGGTCCTAATACATATTGATTACTGTCAATTGGATTTCTGATTCATACATACTCATTTGGATCATTAACACATCATAAGAACCAATATCATTCGGAATAGATGAATAATTAAGTTTAAAAGGAGTAACTAAGTGATTTAGATTAAGACTTTAAAACTAATTTGAAGACCTCCCATCAAAAATGCGTCTTTTCTTTATATTAGTTAGTGTTAGAGCATAGCTCGGTTGAACTCACCAAGCGTTGGTATGTCAAGTTTGGTTGTCATATTTTAGTATCAAAACTCATCTAGAGTCACTTGATTAAATAATAGAGTCAACTTTGTTTAGGTTAGACTAAAAAGTCTAGGAATGTTGAGACATACAAGTATTACTCCTGTTTATGGGTAAAAACTAATTCTGTTGTTTTTTGGTAATTTGGGTGTGTTGAATGAGAAACGAATCTAAACCCTAAACAAATGCACTGCACAGAAATGCTTTTAGGTTCGAGAAATCAATCTATAAGACTCTGGCCTAAACCAAGAAATGGTCGTTCCAGATTCAATTCGGTCACAAGGTGAAGGAGAAGTGTTGATCTTAGGGAGGGAAGCGGGGAAGGTGTTTGAGATCAGAATGTTGAACTATGAAGGTGTGGCTGTTTATGACTTGCGTATCAGAAAATGATTGCTGGCTACTTGTGTTGATAACACTTGTCCTTTTTGAATAGGTTGAAAACCTATTTATACAATTCATTTGAACGCAACCCTGATCTCGTAGGAAGTGGAGAAAGTTAAGTGGTGGAGTAATGGAGTTGTGTAAGAGGTGGTGAACGCTGCATGATCACACCTTTGATCGAATTTTGAATAGTGTTAAATAAGGTTGTCGTTCACTCGGACTTGTTGAAATTGATTCTAGGCTTAAATATAAAAATACTAAAAATAAGAAATTATATACAAAATATGTCACGGGATGAAGAATTCACTGGGACTCAGGATTTCACTGCTTTCATATTCAAGTGGTTCAAAAATTAATCCTAGACATTTATCACTCAAATAAAAGAAATATCAACTCTAATATTTTTCCAAGGATAGATTTCGTAAAACATCAATTGTAAATTACAAGCATAGTGTATCTAAAGCACCTAAGACTAAGCATACACTATCTAACAAGATGACAATTGATTAATAGAAATCATAAATCATTTAAAATCGGTGCAAAAAGTAAATAAAAGAATTAATCAAATTACCACATTGATGAAATCCAGCTTCCTCCGTCATCCCAATGTTGAGTTTAACTCATTAGGTTGGAAACACGCTCGAAAAATAATTTCATTGCTCAAAGTGTTTACAAATAATGAAAATGGGAGAAAATTATTAACGCAATGATTTTATTTTCTCTCCCCAACTCTCCCCCCTCAAATGTGCTCTCTAGCTCTCTATTTATACACACAAATACACATTACTCAAATATATTCTTCCATAACTCCAAAATCTTCTTCTTTTTAATTAAAAATATCTTCAGGAATTTTTCCTTCTCTTTATTCTCCATATTTCTTTACTAAACTCATATTTTCTTTAATTCGCAGAATAAAATCCAAGATAAAATCTTCCAAGGATATGTCTCTTGTTTAATACAAGATAACTTCCTTTTTCTTCAAATTCTTCCTGTTTATAAGGTAAGAAGATATTATTATCATAAAGATAATAAATCCTTTACCGGTGGAACCAAATTTCCCGCAAATATTCTTTTTGAATGTTGAAAATGAAGGGTGTCTCTTATCCTTCTGTTGGGGTGCCGATAGTAATTTGGGTGTTGAGAACAAATTTGGGCTGCACATAACCGCGGGTTCCCCTTAGCCAAATCTGAGGTCTGCTTAGCAAATGTCCTCCGAGGGTGCCTTTAGCAGTTTTTCGAGCCGATTCTTCCAAAAACGTTTATTTTCCAAAAATACCTACAAACACACAAAACACCAAAATAAGTACAAAATCGAGTACCAACATAGAGAAAATTGAGGACAATTTAGACACAAAAATGTGTTTATCAGTCACCCACTACTCCATCATTGTTAACCATCTGTCTTTTCCTAACACATTCTCGTAATGAGCGCATTGCATGCTACACGCTGTAAACCGTCAGACCAATACCCCAGCAAGCATCCCCCAGTTTGTGACATGTTTGATGTCTCGAATAAGAGGGTCAAGTCGTGGGACCCGCCGCGGAGAATAGCATGGTGCTATTAGGTGAAACAACAAAGTTGTTTATGAGGCCAACAAAAATATTGTATGTATTCGATGCATGTGAAGCATCGCATTTAAGCAGCTCAAACTAATCGATGCGTATGAAGCATCATTGTTTTTGAGCTTGATTGAATAAGTCGTGAATAAGCGTCTTAAAAGTGAAAGCTTGATCGACCACCTTTGGGTGATCGTTTGGTGGCTCTAGGGGCCCGCCATTTCTTGACCGATCGCCTTATGTGGAAGAAGGATGGCCGGTCTTCACAATGTTGCTTTGCTTATTTTCTAAAAATATATCTATACCATCCAACTAGGCTGGCGAAGTTGGATGGTCGTGATCGTTTGCGGTAGTTTCATACTGTCGTTGACGCAACTTTAGGGTTTATGGAGCCGTGTGGCCCACCCCTCTTTGGCGTGCGTTTCGAGGCATTGAAAGTCCAGCTTGAAAGAATGTGAAAAGACTTCGCCCGTTGGAGACACTAGAACTATACCCGCTCCTCCAGTATTATTGCTAGGAGTAGCAGAACCGTCAAAATATAATATCCACGCCTCCTTTTCGATAAAAGAGATTTCGGGAAATTCTCCGAGAAGGTCTTCATGCAATGTTGTGATTCCTTCTCCTGAGAATTCTGCTAGAAGATCTGCCACCGCTTGTCCCTTAATAGCCCTTGGAGGAGCGCATGTTATATCAAACTCTGACGTTTGGAGCAGCCATTTGGCCGGTCTGCCTATCAAGGCTAGTTTTGAGAGTAAGAACTTGATAGAATCAACTCTGGATATTAACACCACCTTGTTCGACAATAGATAATGTCTGAATTTCTGCACAACGTGAAACGGGGCTAAGCACGCCTTCTCTGCTTTGGGGTATCTGAGTTCAGCATCTCTCAACGTGCGGCTGAAGTAGTATATGAGATGTCCAATCCCTTTATCATCTTCCTGAGCAAGGAGGGACCCAACAACAGTGTCACTAGAGGAAGTGTAGAGGCATAACGCTCTTCCTTGTGTGGGAGATTTCATAACGGCGGGTGACGACAATATTTGCTGGATTTGTCGAAATTCTTTTTGTTGCTTTGTACTCCAAATGAAGCTCGCTCCCTTCTTCAACAGGGGGGTGAATGCAGCGATAAGTTGGGCCAAACCAGGTATGAAACGTCGGATATAGTTTACCTTTCCCATGAAGCTTTAGAGTTCTTTCATAGTTTGTGGATGAGGCATCGTGAGGATAGCTTGGGTTTTGGTCGGATCGACCTTGATTCCTTCAGAGGTGACTTGGAATCCCAAAAACTTGCCAGAAGAAATTTCGAAAGCGCATTTCAGAGGGTTCATCTTTAATTTGTACTCGCGACACCTTTCAAATACTAGCCGTAAAACATCTGTATGGGCTGCACGAGTCTTCGACTTGACCATTATGTCATCTACATAATCTTCAAATTGCCTGTGCATCATATCATGAAAAATTGCAGTCATGGCGCGTTGATAGGTAGCATTTTTTAAACCGAAAGGCATCACAGTATAGTAAAAGTTTCCGAGAGGAGTTCGAAAAGCCGTCTTACTTGCATCGTGTTCGTACATTTTTATCTGGTTGTAGCCGCTATATACATCCATGAAAGAGAACATGTCATGTCCGCTGGTAGCATCTACTAGCATGTCAATGTTGGGAAGAGGAAAATCGTCCTTGGGGCAGCATTTGTTCAGATCTCTGAAATCGACACAACATCTAATTTGGCCGTTTTCTTCTTTACGGGAACCACGTTGTTTAACCAGGTAGGATTATGAATGGGTTTGATGAGGCCGACAATCAGCAGCTTCTGAATCTCGGTCTTGATCTGTTCCTCTACGTCGTGCCTGAACTGCCTTGGAGATTGTTTGATCGGTTTGGATCCAGGTTTTATATGGAGATGATGGGTAACCAATTTTTCATCTAAGTAGGGCATTTCCTCATATGTCCATGCGAATATGTCTCGATACTCCTCGAGAAGACTCACGAGCTTTGTGCGTTCGTTCGCATACAGAGTAGAACTGATGGATATAGGTCTCGGAGATTCTTTATCCCAGATGTTGATCACTTCGAGTTCGTCCGCTGTGGAGTCAGTGCCATCCTGTAATTGTCGTGGAGCATCCGGTACTTCTTCTTGCAGTCTGTCGTTGTTGTTGCATTCCATTGGGCGGAGAGACCGAATGAGAGTCTCCCCTGCTAATTGCTAACAACGGCGACGGTATACGGTTTTCCCCTTCTGGTCGCGACTTGCCATAAAGGTTCGTTCCCTCTTAGCATGGAGACGTGTTGATCCTTCGTTTGATGAAGAAAAGTTAGCGTGCTCTGCTAGTGGAGCCCCCTCGGTCTCTCGGATTAGTGATATGAGCCGGTCCTCCTCCTGAATTGACGTCCATGTGGGGAGCGGCGTGCAGTAGACTTTATTTTATGAATTTTGTGAATTCTCCTTCGGCTCAAAAATCTCCACGCCGCAAATCGATGCGTAAGGAGATAGCGTCGCAGGGATGCGAACAACTTCTTTATTGAGCATGGTTTTCATACATTGGTGATACGTCGAAGGAACGATCTTATTATCGTGGAGCCATGGTCTCCCCAATATCATATGGTAGTCTGGCTCTTTTTCTATTACTTCGAATTTTACTTTCGAATGGACAGGTCCTACCGATATAATCAAATTAACATACCCATATGTGCTGGTTTGGTTTCCCTCAAAGTACGTCATCGTGGTAGGTTGTCGTATGATTTTTCCCGGTCGAACGCTGGCTGTCCTGAGAGTTTTAAGAGTAATGACATTCGAGGATGCTCTGGTGTCGATAAGAGCTCTTTTGAATTCTGAACCCTTGACGCGTGCAGTAACATGCAAGGCTCTGTTGTGGCCCTCCTCTGCCATCACGTCGTCTTCGGTAAACGTGACGTTATTTATGGACACCTCTTATGTTTCCAAGGCTTGATTGCGTGAAGGGGCCAAACGTGCGTCCAGATCTATTTGATTGATTGCAGCAAACGTTTCCACTCGTTGGTCCTTTGAGAGGTGTAGAAGTTCAGACAAACTTTCTATTAAAGATGCCGCTTCCTGGTCCACTGGTCGTTGGTTGGTAGTGAAGCTATTGACTTGAGAGATGTCATCGGTTGAAGAGTTATCCCTCATCGCTGAAATCTCTGGAGCGGGGAAGCCGCTTAAATCTGATGTGAACTTGACGAGGAAATTGAGTATGTTCTCCATCGTCTCTTTCATCACATCCATGTTCCTCGTGTGTATTTCTTGTTCTCGATCCAATTCTATTAAAGTCGGGATTTCTCCATTGGTTGTGCGATCGTCATTGGAAAGATGAACATCGCCATTTGAAGGGTCCCGCTCGGAGTTTGAAGTCGAATTGATTCTAAGACTAACCATTCTGAATTTGAGAAAATTGTAGTCAAATGAAAATTGATCTTGCAACCGAGAGATTAACCTCCCGCTGTGGTCGCCAATTGTTTATGGGTAAAAACTGATTCTGTTGTTTTTTGATAATTTGGGGTGTGTTGAATGAGAAATGAATCTAAATCCTAAACAAATGCACTACACGGGAATCCTTTTAGGTTCGAGAAATCAATCTGTAAGACTCTGGCCTAAACCAAGAAATGGTCGTTCCAGATTCAATTCGGTCACAAGGTGAAGGAGAAGGGTTGATCTTAGGGAGGGAAGCAGAGAGGTGTTTGAGATCATAATGTTGAACTATGAAGGTGTGGTTGTTTATGACTTGCGTATCATAAAATGGTTTCTGGCTACTTGTGTTGATAACACTTGTCCTTTTTGAATAGGTTGAAAACCTATTTATACAAGTAATTTGAGCACAACCCTGATCTCGTAGGAAGTGGAGAAAGTTAAGTGGTGGAGTAATGAAGTTGTTCAAGAGGTGGTGAACATTGCGTGATCACACCTTCACCCACTACTCCATCATTGTTAACCATCCGTCTTTTCCTAACACGTTCTTGTAATGAGCGCGTTGCACGCTGCACGCTGTAAACCACCAGACCAACACCCCAGTAAGCATCCCCCGGTTTGTGACATGTTTGATGTCTCGAATAAGTGGGTCAAGTCGTGGGACCCGCCGCGGGGAATAGCATGGTGCTATTAGGTGAAACAACAAAGTTGTTTATGAGGCCAATAAAAATATTGTATGTTTAAGCATCTCAAACTAATCGATGCGTATGAAGCATCATTGTTTTTGAGCTTGCTTGAATAAGTCGTGAATAAGCGTATTAAAAGTGGAAGCTTGATCGACCACCTTTGGGTTATCGTTTGGTGGCTCTAGGGGTCCGCCATTTCTTGGCCGATCGCCTTATGTGGAAGAAGGATGACCGGTCTTCACAATGTTGCTTTGCATGTTTTCTAAAAATATATCTATACCATCCAACTAGGCCGGCGAAGTTGGATGGTCGTGATCGTTTGCGGCAGATTCATACTGTCGTTGACGAAACTTTAGGGTTTATGGAGCTGTGTGGCCCACCCCTCTATGGGTGTGCGTTTCGAGGCATTGAATCCTAGTTTGCGTAGGCCGGTCAATCACGTGTAAAGGTGGGTCCGCAGTGATCACGTTGACATCTTAGGGGTCGCTTGAGATTAAATCTAAGCCACTCAAATCAGCTGGCGAAGACGAGTGGTCGAGATCGATTTGCAACAGTAATGTGTTGCCGCAAAGTAATTTTAGGTTTTTGAAAACAACGTGCTTACGCTACTTTGGGCCGGCGATTTAGTGCGCTTTGGACTTGCTATGAACGAGTCGTTCGGTCATGTGTGGAGTTAGTTCGATGGTGAACGCGTTGGCATGTCTTTGGTTGCTCGAGATGCGATCCAAGCCATCTAACTAGGATGGAAAAGTTGGGCGGTCATGATCGATCTGCGACAGCCATGCATCGCCGCAACCCAAATTAGGGTTTTTTGAACACGACGTGTCTGCTCAAGTTTGTGCAAGCGGTCGAACACCTTATATGCTTGCCATGGGTAAGTCGATCATTAAAGGGAAAAGTGGGGCCGCCAATGATCATGTTGGGTCTTCTTTAATCGTTCGTAGGAAGATCTAACCCGTCCAATTAGGCTTGCGAAGTTGGGAAGACATGATAGCTTTTGAGACCGTTTTTTACGGTTTTAGCTCGTTTGAGCTTTGTTTTTACGCAGCGCAAACGCCCATGTTTGGGTCGGTGTTTCAAGCGCTTGTGCATGGGCAACATGGGATTCGATCATCGAGGGAACTAGTGGGACCGCCGGTGATTGATACGGCGCCCTCTTGATCGCCCAAAGTTCAATCTAAGACAGCCAAGTTGGACGGACGTGATGACCTTGAGACCGTCCTGGTCGGTCTAGCTCGTTTGAGCTCCTATACAGAGCGAGTACCCACGTTTGGGTCGGCGTTTCAAGTTCGTGTGGATGAACAAAAGACCACTCAATCGACTAGGGCATTAGTGGGCCCGTCAGTGGTCACTATAGTGATTGCCTAGTTCTCCTAGGAGTGAGTTATGCTTGTTAAATTGTGCGGCCAAGTTGTGTGGCCGTGATTGTTTTCTGAGACTGACATTAACAGTCTAGATTTTATTTAAGAATAAATGTGTGTTCAATCACACTAACTTTAATTAAAAGTGTGTGAATGCATTGATCTCTTTGTCAGAGAGCGATGTAGCCCGTGTGGGTATTTTCATGCAGATCTCAATGTTTGGAATTTCGGGAGATTCATGCTACTCTGCTGAGGGTGAACACTTCATCATCATGACATGTCAATAATGAGAGTTCGGCTAGGAACATAGCACGGGAAAATACTAGGAGAGTCATGCATTAGTTAATAATACGGTAGGTCGAGATTTATAAGATATCTGGGATTGATGCACCATTCTGATAAATCTCATAAATATATCAAATTGTTTAATACATATATAAGTAAACGGGTTTGAACACTCACTACTTTCAAATGACTTTTATTCCTTTGCAGGATGAAAGCGCATTAAAATGCAGGGTTTTACAATTTTGAACCCAAACTAAAACACCACCATCAACAACTCCGAAGATCTGAAGAATGTGAAGAAGTAACGCACTACAACGATGACATCATCCTTCCTCTTGAGGTTAGTAATACTGACTTGAACTGTTTTATTCCTAACTTATTTTTCAAGTCGTGCTATATTGAAAACATAACTTCGAAGTTGTATATACTGTGTATATTGTATATTATACTCTAGTGATGTGACATGATCATAATAGTATGATCATAGTATTAAGGAATTAGACTATGAAGTATAACGCTTATCTTTTGAACTTCATAGATATGACATCCACATAATCTTGTATATAGTGTTATGATTATGTGAATAGGTTATGGTGAAGATTTCATCCTAGGAAACAATGTTTTACATTTATTTAAAGGAAGTACATTCATGAACTTGTTTCGTGAATCGAAAGGGAAATCAACAGGCTTATTGGTCCGGCTATTCATTGCATATCTTTGGATGACCAATATGTGTGAGTTGGTAGAACCGATCTTATCTCAGGTTATGTATCTTGGTATAAGCGATCACAATGCCTAGACTTATGATTTGGTATGACCGGTCCTGGTAATTGGTGTAACCGATCCTAAGTAATCACCATGAGATGGTATGATCGATCGTTGTAATTGGTGTGACCAATCCTAGTAATTGGTGTGACCGATCCTTGTAATTGGTGTGACCGATCCTAGTGACTGGTGTGACCGATCACAAGCAGATACCATATTTAGGTATAATCGATCCGAACCCATGCATGTGACTTGGTAGGACCAATCACAACTAACCATTGTAATTTGGTATAACCAATCACATAGTAGTCTTGGAATACTGGCAAACCAATTCTAAACTTGTTTGGAAGTGTGGTATAACCGATTCCAATAAGCAAATCCATGTAAATATGAAATAAGGATTTTGAGTGAAAAGATGTCAACATACATTGAACACGAGCAATAACTATTATCATTTATTGTTCAAAGATGTTCCTTGGTACTCAAGGTGATCCTGTGCCGAAATAAATTAAGAATATTTTAATTAAGATTTTTGATTTTATGTGCTTTAATTACCAGCAATTAATGCATAGCTCTATAGAATGAAAGTTAGTAATATGCATTTACTAAATGGAGATTTTTTATTGAGAGATTTCGGAAATATTGGACCAACATTTATTGGAATTATGAAAACCAAAATTTTCCATTTATTGCATATCTTGAGAATATTTTTGGTTTTGGAAATTCCTTGGTGTCCAAACATCCTTGGTCTATAAACACCTAAGTTTGCGTTTCTGGCAAACTATCCTAAGAGCCAGGCAAACTTCATTGTTTCTGGTGGAGCCGTCTGTTCGAAGAGGAAAGTATCCTAATTAGGTGAAATATCTTACGATCGCTCGTTCAAAGACTTCCGTGGGATCAAAAAGCTCTACGATTGGTGGGAAACTAGATAATTGTAGTGTTATTAGTTTTCGATTTGATTTGATTGACTAACGGTTGTTGAAACTTTGATTGCACCTAATTTGTTTATTCTTGAGAATCTTCTCTTCTGATATAAGATTCAATCAGACTAGATCAAAGTATCGGCGGGATCTTTAGAACTGTTGTTAGATCTAAAGACATCTTGTGATAATCCATTGTTAACATACTCCATTCTGTGCGTGATTGATCACAAGAGATTCAAGTGGTGTTGTGCAGGTTTTTAAGATAAAAGAAGATTTGAAGACGAAAAAGAATTCTTATTAGTTTTCGTATCTTGTGGATTTAGTGCACAACCTTGATCGGCTGGGATCCAACTAGAATCGATTTTTCTTTGATAGATCTGATTGATTAGTTGCATGAGATCGGCATTCTATGTATTTCTCTTTGAGATCTATATTGATTGAGTGCGAATCTATACTTGACTACTTCGGTAGTTAAAGTTAGATTGATCTAACTAGACAAAGGAGTTTATTATATTAAACATAAGAACCTTTGTCAACGACTCATCTATATCTTGCAGCAAGATTGATTAGAGTGGTCACCGAACAGATTCTTCCTTTGTTGTTTGGAATACGATCCAAAGGACTTGCTATTCACATGCGTGACTCTAGAAGTCGAAGGCACAAAGATACTGAAGGAACTAAGTAGCTAGGGGTAGTCTGCTTGGTCTCAACTATACAAAGTTGGTGTTATATTTTCTATAGCGGCTTAATTCTGTGAATATTCAAAATTGGACTAGGTTCCTGAGGTTTTCTGCATTTGCGGTTTCCTCGTTAACAAAATCTTGTTATGTCATTTAATTTTCTATTCCACATTTATAATTGTTTTTATTATAATTAAAAGTAAATTACACTTGTACATTAACTTTGTAATACTTGATAGTGATCCTATAGAGCTTGGTTATTACCGAACCCACTATCAAGTAACACATTTCGTTATCGTATTGTTTCGATATTGTATCCATAGTCAATCACACAAGTTATCTTGTTGTTGTATTGTCTTTATCTCGTATCCGTAGAAGATCACATGAAGTGTGAACCGAATTGTCATATAGTCTCGACTCTGTCCATAGACGATCACATTCGGTAGAGGACTTATAGGTTGATAAGTAAAAGATTGTGATGTATTTTGGTACCCTCGTCTTTTCAGTTAGATTAATTTGAACTTATTTGAGATGAGTTAAGTTTCACCCTTTTGTAAGTATGAGTAGTGCTTACACTGGGAGGTAGACCAATCCGATTTCCGAGGACGAAAATTCTTATAAGATGGGCAGAATGTAAGGAACCGCAAGTTCATCAATATTATTTGACTGGTCAAGAGACGATTTAGCCGCTAATGACTCGATTAGTTAAATATAATCATTAATTAATAGAAAAATAATTGAAAAATAATCCGAAGATGAAACTGAAACCATTAAATATACCTAGAGAAGTTACGCGAAATGGACTACTTGAACACGTTGTCCGGATACCGGACAAAAAAGAAATCATTCAATTATCACGAAGAGTAAATTAGTCATTTGGAATATAAAACTATTAGGGCAACCATGTATTCACTCAGGGTACCCTGTCGCAATTAACAAAGTGAAAAATACTAGAACCCCCTACTATATGGGTTCAAACATATAGAAGCCCCACTATATGGATCATCCACTGTCAACTCCATATTTTAAGAAAATGATATTACTAGGCCCAAAAAATCAATTTTTCTTCAGATCTGGCCCATAATTAATTATTACGAATTTTAATAATACCAAGACTACCCTTTAGTATTTATACAAGAGGAATATCATAAGATATTTTCATTTTCTATTTCATTTTCTCTCTCCGTCTAAACCAGAGCTGCTCTCATAGATTCATTTTCTAGGATTTTATCTATTCGGTTGTACAAGATCTAATCTTCTGATTTGATTTCACATCAACAATTTGCAAGCAAATCGATCTGTGATTTAGAAAGAATCAACTATGTATAGAGATTTTTGTTCTACTCTATCTTCTGCTAAAAGAATTTAGTGGTTTTCGATCTATGTCATCTATGGCTGCCGATGTACGACGAAGAGGAAAAAATGACATTGATCTCTACTTCTGTATCTGTATCTACTGATGATGTTTCCAGATCATCATTTTTTTGTGAATAAGTCGAAATCGAGATGCAGAGACAATAAAATTCGTCATCAACTATTAAATCTGAAGATTCAACAACAAAAAGCTGAGAAAGATAAGTTTCTCCCTTCTAATCATGTTTAATTCAATTAAAATTCCTAGTTATGTGATTCGAAAATAAAATTGACTCTAATTTGTTGTTTCGAAGCTACTTCAGGTAAGGTTTTCTATTTGATTCAATAGGTTTTCCTGATTTAGTAGTTCTACTTTCTTAGTTTGATAAGGTTCTGATTTTTGTTTCGTTGACTTTATTCAGATCGGAGAAGAACATTATTTTTATTGAATCAACAGGTTTTGAATCTAGGTATGTTTAGGTTTGTTGTATGTTTCTGCCGATTTGTTGATAATACTAGTTAAATTCTCCATTTAATAAAAACCCTGATCTTTCATAATTCTAATGAAGCTAGTTGTGGACTCTTGTTGGTGTTTTTATGTTGCTTATCTTGACTACACATGTTGAGTTTGGTTAACGAATCTATGGTGGTGTTGATGGTGGAGATGCAGGTTCTGGAGGAGTATGAGGAGGATGTGGTGGTAGAGGTGGTGGTATTGGAGCAGGTTTGAAAGAGGATTTTGAAGTCAGTGGTGGTGTTTTTCAGAATTGATGAATTGAAGGAGATGATGAGAAGATAAAGGATGAACTATTTTAAGTTTCTACTACTGGTGCTAGTGGTGACATGTAATTAGCTGATTTCACAAGGTTCTCTTCTTTTTTAAATGTTTATGTTTTTGTTGTGATCAAGGTTAACTTTTTCTGATAAATTTACTACGGTAGCATCCCTGTCAATGATTGGTTTTTACTGCTGACTTATGCATCCTTATAAAGGTAGTATATGGATTCTGTAATGTATATCAAAGGGGTCGATGCTTTCCGTTGAATGAATGTATATCAAAAGGTAGTATATGGATATAGGTCTGCACATTACATCTGTTTAACTGCACATTAGACAAGCCATATGCATGACAGTTTGCACATTAACTAGCATTGGCAGACTATATATGTGTAACTAGTAGTTACACATCTAATCAAATGTGTAACTTCTAGGTACACAAGCTAAATGAATGTGTATCTACTAGTTACACATGCAAATTAGATGTGTAACTTATAATTACACATGTTAATTTGATGGGATATGCATATGTAACCTAATATGAAACTTCTATCTAACTGTAACATTTTTAATTTTACCTTCTTTTTGTAGAGTCTGTAACTCTGTAAGGGCGAACTATTAAGTTTTGTATACTTGATCTAGTTTATTCAGTTATGAGATAGCTTTGACTATTCTATGTCCATTGGTTTTTGATTTTTGGATGTCCTGTTTTGTTCATTTGTATGAGAAGTTTTCTAGCTGCTATGGTACTGATATCATTTGCTTGTCATGTAGTTACTAAGAAGGCTGACCCAAGGTGCTGGATAACAAAGCTTCCAAGGCTGTCAAAGCTGGAGCATCAACCATTAAAAAGAAGGCTAAGAACATCTGCACATCAGTCACATTTCACAGGCCAAAGACATTGCAGAAGGCAAGGAATCCCAAGTACCCATGTATTAGTGCACTACCAAGGAACAAGCTTGACCATTACCAGATCCTGAAATACCCACTCACCACCGAGTCCGCAATGAAGAAGATTGAAGACAACAACAAGAAGAAAACAAGGATGCTTTCAAGAAGATGTACAACATCCAGACAGATAAAGTGAACACCGTTATCAAGTAAGCCTTCTTGATTACTTACGACTAGATACTTCTTTTTCTTGAAAGGTAGTATATGGATATAGGTCTGGAATGGTTTCACTTAACTCATACATCTGTTTAACTGCACATCACACAAGCCATATACATGACAGTTTGCACGTTTAACTAGCATTGGCAGACTATGGATGTGTAACTAGTAGTTACACATGCTAATTAAATATGTAACTTCTAGGTACACAAGCCAAATGAATGTGTATCTACTAGTTACACATGCTAATTTGATGGGAGATGCATATGTAACCTAATTATGAAACTTCTATCTATTATAGTGGTTATATTTATGAAATTGAGGAAAGAACATCAAGTCCTAGTAGTAGGGAGTAGTAGTGGATGCAGATTAGACTAATTAGATGCAGGTTATACTTATAGTTACACATGCTAATTAGATGTGTAACTTCTAGTTACACATGATGATTGTATGTGTAACTTATGCTAATATGCATGTGTAACTATTGTTTACATATGACATATGCATGTGTAACTACTGATTACACATGCATTTTGTTTTCCTGGGTTCATATCTATACCCTGCTGAATCAGTTGTGTGATCATTTTTTGCGATATTAATGTGCTAGCACAAGGTTCTCAGGTGTTTGTATTATTCTGCCAGTATAATTACTATCTGAAGCTTTACTTTTTGTTGCTTAAAATGTCCATTGTCATCGATAATATGAAAATGGCTTAGGTACATCTAGACTAGCGCTGTAAAACGTCTTTCTGTTAATACAGTGCTAACAGCGTCTTTCTGCTGAAGCAGTGATATCTTAATTAAGAGCTTCTCATTCACTTGCAAGGTTAACTGTATTATTTTATGACTGGTAATTGCTTGATAGTCACCTCTCGTTTTTGCTAGTGTTATTCATTTAGAGATGGATTTGCTGATTTTATGTTGACATATCTAAGTCTGATGCATGTGTAACTCCTAGTTACGTAATTTAGATGCATGTGTAACTGCAAGTTACACATGCTAATTAGATGTGTAACTTTTACTTACACATACTGATTTTGGGTACACATACCAATGTGCATGTGTAACTCCTAGTTACACTAGTCATATGCATGTGTAACTGCTAGCTACACTAGCCAGATGAATGTGTATCTCCTAGTTACACATGTTATATGCATGTGTAACTCCCAGTTACAAAATTCAGATGCATGTGTAACCGCTAGCTACACTAGTCAGATGCTTGTGAAACTGAAATATACATTGTTTTATCTACTGTTCATTTTAATCGTATAAATACTGATTGCTTGTTGTTATATTTCAGGTTTTAGATAACTTCACAAAAGCTAATTGCTTAAACGTGGCAATGGTCTCGCTGGAACTGGAGTTGACGCTGAATACACAAGTCAGATGCATGTGTAACTCTCAGTTACACTAGATAGACACATATGTAACTCTCAATTACACTAAACAGATGCGTGTGTAACTTCTTGTTACACATGCTAAGAAATTATTGTAAATGAATATTAAAGTAATAATTGTATTTTTTTTTTGTGTTTTTTTTGATGTCTAGTTTTTTGCATATATATACAAGTGTAACTTTGCATTACACATATCATAAGGATGTGTAACTTCTGGTTACACATGTCATACGCATGTGTAACTTCTGTTTACACACATGCCATATACATGTGTAACTTCTGTTTACACACATGCCATATACATGTGTAACTTCTGTTTACACCTTCGCACTGTATTTTAATAATTTCGGGCCTAGATTTAATAATTTTGGGCCTAAATTTAAATTTTATTTAATTATGGGCTTGACAATATGCATAAGGGTAGCAAGGTCTTTTAAAAACTCGGGACCTAGATTTAAACTTTCTTTAATTAAGGGCCTCATATTATGAGTTATCCATGGGTTGGGTCTGAGCCTAATTTCCCCATTAACAAATCAATTTCTATTCGGATGCCCATATACATCTGAATGGGTGTTTCGGTAAAATTCCATTTGGTATATACAAAACCAAACCAAAGAGAAACTTATTTCTCTTCTCTTCTTCTTTTTCTTTCTTCTCTTCCGTTCTTCTTCTTTATCAATGAAGATATCAATTCAAAAGATTGAGCTTGTCGGCCGACTTTAGGAGGCCTTCTATATGGTGACTTGAAATGCATTTGCCTGTCATAGTGTTTGTACAAAAAAACTGAAATTGGTTTTATGAAAATCAAAATTTCATGAAACTAATCTCAAATTTGGGATAACCAGTCCAATCGATTAAAAATTTGTGTCAAACACCATTAAATAAACAGATTCGCAGGTCAAATTTCTTTAGGATAGCTATTATATCAATCAAAATCAATCAATTTCAGAATCTTTTTCTTCAAAAACAACCAAAAACTCAATTCTCAGATTTGCACATCCATATGAAAGAGTTTAATACCAAAAAATTTTAAAAACTCTAATACATCATTTCTCTGTTTCTATTTGATTCAAGAGATTAAGACACATAATTTTGTTTATCAGTTTTAATTTTTTAATTCTGAGAAGAAGAGTGAAATAGCTAGAGAAAACGATAAACAACAAGGAAGAAGAAGTTGTTTCCACCCAAACCTTGCACGCCCACCCGTTTCAACTCGTTTCCAGTGAGTCACCCTTGCAAAATAAACAACAACCCAACTCAGAAGTGAGGAAAGAACTAACTTTTACAAACAATTAAATCAATATCTGCATCCAAGGTTATCTTTACCAAACCAAAGTAATAAATAAAATTGGAGTTCAAGGATTGGAGCCTAGAAAAAGAGAGGAAAATAAAAGAAAAATTGTGCAAATAACCAGTGATGAAGGTACGGTAAACTACATACAATCCCCACAAAAAAATAAACAAAGGGACGTAAACAATCTGTTTGTAAAAATAAATTTCAAGAGATTAAGGGGTAAAAGAAGCCTGAGCTGTGAGATAAAAGGATAGACAATGACGTTAGAAGTGAGGGTTGTTGCAAATTGAAAAGAATTGGAAGAAGGCAGAGGAGGAGGCATGTAATAATGGTAAATAAAGACTGAGAAAAAAACCCTAATATTTATGCAGTGTGTTCCTCAAACACATGGCTCACATGTAAACTACGGCTGACAAGTGCCCTTCAGACACCCAAAATTTTGAGTTAGTAGTGGGAGCATTTTCTACCCTATTTTGGGAAGGGGAGTAGCTGTGTACAAATAAATGATATGTTCAAATCACGTGATCAGCACACTAGCCATTCTAAGGACCTTTTTTTTTACTCCAACTATTCATTAGTTCATGTCATTTTTTTGGTCTTCGGCCCCCACCGTGGACACGGTCATCTAGTTTTATGAATATGATTTATAGAAAGTTTAGTAAGTTGATGAACCAAGGAAGGTGTTAGGAAGTTTAGAGGTTTGAATTAGTTAGGGTTTTGGATCGAATGTGATAGATGAATCAGGGAAGTAATTAGATGAAATTGATTTAGGATTTGTGTAAATTTGAGGATGAAATCGAGCAGTTATTGATGAATTTCCATTATTGAGAGTAAAAAGAGAAATTAGTAGTTGATTCTCGGATTTCAGTAAAGAATTGAAGAAATTAGGGTTTCATAAGAGGAACTCTGAGAATATTTAGAAGGTGAAATTGATGTTCTAGGAGGATGATTAGAACTGGGCTTAACATAAATTAAGTTCAAGACTAAATAATAACTTGATATTGACAATTAGGGTTTTGAAATTGATGATTTGAAGTGGTTGATGAAACTAGGGTTTGAGCATGTTAATAAGAAGGTGATGGATTTCAGTAAAGAAATGAAGAAATTAGGGTTTCATAAGAGGAACTATGAGAATATCTAGAAGGTGAAATTGATGTTCTAGGAGGACGATTAGAACTGGGCTTAACATAAATTAAGGTCAAGACGAAATAATAACTTGATATTGACAATTAGGGTTTTGAAATTGATGATTTGAAGTGGTTGATGAAACTAGGGTTTGAGCATGTTAATAAGAAGATGATGGAATTGCTGATAGTGTTGATTCAGATGTTGATTAAATTCAGAAGAAGAGGGTTAGGGTTTCTGTTATTTAAATTTCTTTTACATAATTGAGTATGAACTTAGGAATCTTAAATGGGTTGATAAAGTTGTATTGGCTGTAGGATGTTTTAGTTCCGGTTTAATTGTGAAATTGTAGATGGAGGTTGTATAATTGTGTTGATGGAATGCAACAAGAGATAGGAATGAAGTTACTGGTGATGCTATTTTGAGTATAGCAGGTGGTGGATTCTTGAGATTGAACTAATCAATGAGAATAACTAAAGAAGAAGATGGTAATTAGTAGTTGTAGTTGGAGATGGAACTAGAGCTATGAAGTAGACATTTCAGATGGTAGTTTTAGGTGGTGAATGAAACAGAAGTTACTTAGACTGGCATGAAAACTTATGAAGTTATGATTGTAACTAAGAATGAATAGATGTTTAGATGGATACTAGTTATGACCGTTGTTAATGATGTTGCTATAGTAAGTCACAAATGTGTCGACTGAAAGAAGTTGAATGAAATGAATGGTATTATAGGTATAAAGATGGTGTTCTAAAAATTATTGTGGCTGAGATAGAATGTTGTGAATAAGTGAACTATAATCAATTGGATTTCAATTATGTTTGAATGTCACAAGACAAGGAAGACGTTATGGAGGTGATTTATCTAATGAAAGCATAAATGGGTCTTAGAATGTTGTGAGCTTAGTTATAGGTTACCAATAGTAATTCATTGTTTGAGTGGTGTGAGCTGAATCTTGTGATGATGCTTTATTAGAAATGAATGAAGCTGAAGTTTCTCAAAGTTGTAGGTAAGTTGTACTTATATTTGCAAATGGATTTTGAAATATACTTTAAATGAATGAATTGACTCAGGGATAGAAATGATAAATATAGTTTGATGGAATTGAATCCATAGCTTGTATAATGACTTTGGATGGATTTAAGTCAGCTTAGATGATTGAATCTGACTCGGTCAATCTAACTGAGCAAGCTCTAGCCGACTCGCCTGTGTCAGGTTAATTAACTAAGTTAACTCGGTATCACTCAGTCAGCCGAGTCAGCTGACTAATTTGTCTGACTCATCTGAGTCAGCTTATCTGATTGAGGAAATCCAATTTGAATCGGATTTGTCTCTCTGTGTTGACTCATTTGACCTTGACCTTTTGATTTGACTCTGGACGTTGACTGTTAGTTTGACCGATGACTTTTCTGGTCACCTGAGTTATTTTCCGGCGACTATCCCGACTAGTTTCCGGTCACATTTCCTACCTCTCTGATAACCAATTTGGACACAGAACTTTCCATAGAGAATTTGGTAAAGAAAGATATAGTAGAATACTAAAGAGAACATTAAGAAGAATCTGATGTAAGTTTACGAAATTACCTCAGATGATTAAGACAATAATGACGATGACCGGTGATAGGAATTATAAATTGCGAATCATGAAGTTGGATTGAATTGCCTTCAAACAAGTGGGAACTCCATAACTTTCTTGTAATTATTAAGTGTACTTTATTTGCGAGCATGATGAATTCTTGATATATGTGAGCATGTTTGAATGGGTATGTTGTGTGATATCCATTGTGTGATTTCCTCGCGAGGAGTGTCTGTGTTTTCCCGCATCCCTTAGCTAAGTTGATTAGGGAGGATTCTTCCCCGTTTTGAATATTGTTTAGTAGGGCGGCTTCTTCCCCGTTTCGCTAGTATATATACTCTTTTATTTTGGGGAAATCACTCATGGGCATATTATGCTTGGTTGTAAAACCTTCGAGACTTATGATGGTAGTTTCTTGAATTACAGGGTGGATGGGCATTCCGTGTGGATGCCAATATTATTAGAGTATGGAGTTATTCTGTTATCGCTTTATCCAAAGAGTTTGGTGAGGTATGAGTGACCTATTTTTGGTTTTTTTCTAGTATCACTTTTGCAAATCATCTGGTGGTGTCCTTTTACGGATATTGTTAGAATGACCTTTCTTTCATGAATACCATATTAATTAGGGGTGTCAACGGGTCCGGGTCTTCCCGGGTATCACTAGATCCGGACCCGGACTCCACTTATAAAGGTTGAATCCGGGTCCTAACGGTTCCGGTTCCGGTTCCTACACTTGTGGACCCAGAACCGGACCCGTTTAAATACCCGGGTACCTGCCGGTCCCGGGTACCCATTGGGTCTTAAGAAAACTATTAAAAAAACCTCAAAAACTTAATATTTGTCTCTTTTTGGCTTGGATTTAAATAACTTTTATAAAATTTATTATTATTTCTTATTAATGTACTAAATAAAAATTAAATGTAAGAGAAAAATTTAAAACGAGTAAAATATCAAAGCTAAAACTAGCAAAAACATGAATAAAAGTATGAATAAACGGGTACCCGATACCCGCGGGTACCCAACGGGTATTACCCGTTTGGACCCGTTTAGATTCGGGTCCAATCGGGTAATTACCCGTCGGGTCCTAAGTTGCTAATGGGTCCAACTTTAGGACCCGGAACCAGACCCAAATCTACCGGATCCGGTTCCGGTTCCGGGTAATGGGTACCCATTGACAGCCCTAATATTAATGATGTTATTGCTGAGTGTTGGGTGTAAAAGGTGTTATCTGTTTTCCTTATTTGTTGTATCTAATTTATTATCTTTTTAGAACTGTGAAGCATGTTAGTGATTCCTTTAAAGTTATTTGTTTCCATTGGGCACCCCAATGGGATGATGTGTGCACTTGTTCCCACTTCAGTTTTCAGTTTCCAGATGAGATGGCGTGCATGAAGATATTCGTTTTTGTAGTCGAAATGTTTTAGGGGATTAAGGACGTTTATATATCTTTATATATGTATTCTCTAATTGTATGTATAACAACACACTAAATATATTCATATCACTTTGAGAGATTTTCATTTATGCATTATCAGAGAGCTTATGATCTGCTTTGAATAATCTTATATAATTACGATTCTTAAAGTCGATAGTCTAGATTTGATATTTCAAGTTAGGTTGTAATCTTATTAGATAAGTAGGTTTAATTACTGGGGTGTCACATTCTTCCAGTTGAATCAAATATCCCATTTCTCCTCTTTTCGGAGATCGGTGATATGAGTAGTGTAGTTAGACAGGAAGAAGTCGGAGGCCTCCTAAGGGTGTGATACTCAGGAATTTGTGGAGCGGTCTTTGGAACGTTTAGAAAATTCAAAGAGTAGTCGAATGACGTTTCCGGTCATCTTAAATATACCTCACGCGAGAGAACCTCGTAGAGAAAAGGATTCTCCGTATCATATAAAAGACTTGGAATTCCAGCTCGTAATTTCCGGTAATTGATCAAAACCTTATTGTTACTCTGGTTCTCTTTGTTTATCTAGTACAAATCAAGGTTGACCGTACTGGTAGGGATGCACATGGTTCGGTTTTTATCGGTTTTTGGCAAAACCTAGACCGAGACCAAAGTATTCGGTTTTCCAATAATGAAAACCAATGAAACCATATAGCCTATTCGGTTTTATCGGTTTCGGTTTCTACTCGGTTTTGTTAAAAACCAGACGGTTTTTGGTTAACCGAATGATTTATAAACAATAATGTGCCACTGCTTTATAGTTTACACAAGCAGTACACCCAATACTACAAGCGGCATAAAAGTTTGCTGGCAACATATCAGAGGCATAAATGACGAGCAACTAAAATGACAGCAAAAGTCTTTAACCAAAATAATCCTCCTAAGAGTCCTAACCATTCATTAACTACAATTCATCAGTGTGAAAAGATTCATTCTGCTATGAGAATAATAGAGGTTCGCAGTATCGAGCTAAGAAAAACCCCAAACATCTTTTAACTACATACTAATTGAAACAAAACTAGATCAAAAGAGAATAAAAGACGACAAAAATATAAGAGCTTAATGCTCCCTTCTAACATCCACGGCTAATATTCGTTCAATCCTATGGCCAGTAACAATAGGTTAACCATATGATTTCGGTTCGTTTTTTTAGGAAACCTAAACCGAAACCGATAGTGTTGGTTTTCTGGGACTGATAACCACTAATGAACCATTGGGATATGGTTTCGGTTCGGTTCGGTTTAAATTATTCGGTTTCGGTTTCAGTTTTCGGTTCTAGTTCGGTTTTGTGCAGCCCTACGTACTGGACTGGAATGATAATTTTGAACCCATGTTGACCAAGCTCAGTTGAGAAATCATAAATAAACTTTAACTCGAAGCTTTTTACGGAGCCATGGAACCGAAAGTCAAAACCAGAAGGAATAAGGAATTTGATCAGAAAAACTTAAGAATAACATAGATCAGAATCGAATAGTCAAAGCATACAAAAAAACTTACCTTGAAGACAGTGCGATTTGAGGAGAAGTGTTTTCGCTAACAGACATAGAAGGATTTGCAGAGAAGAATGAGAACCGCAGAGAAGGAGAAGAGTTAGAGGAGGAAGAGAGAATAAAAGATTGTACAAATAATTATCTTAAGGACCGAGGAGAATGTTTTTATACCTTGATCAACCGTCTGAAGAGGTGGTAGTTCATAAAGTAGAGAAGTTAATGATGTGTCAGTTATATGCAAGAAAACCGGAGACGTGGCGACAGTTACAGAAACCAAAGAAATTTTCTTCCCATCCTACCCCTCTTCGGATGACAAGAGAAGAGGCGAAATATGCGGGCATAAATTATGTTGTCACGTGGAAGGATTTGAGAACATTAATACTAGAGATCCAAGTTGTGATAAAAACTGGATACCCTCCTCGAAATACTTTACCCAGCTTCGAGATATCTGCCCAACATCCGAGATTGAGCAACGTGGAAAACACTAACTAAACCAAGGTCAAGTTTGAATTGAGTAGTTGAGCAAATGAAGAATCAGAACGGTCATTTCGTCAGGATTTCAGTTTGATTAGACAGGTGGTGAAAGACTACTCATCGTGGCACAAAAGAATAGTGACAGCTATACCAAAAATCGTTGAACAAGCTTCGCCACACGAACAATTGCTAACGAAGATGAACCCTGAAAAAGCGGGGGTCTAACGACACCACCCAATATTTCACTTAGCAATCTGTATGGACTAACTTCGAAATACTTTCTAGAGAATCAACTAGACAGTCAGACTCAATCTAGGTAAAAGTATCTCAAGGAGTTAATATCTCTCTCTTGTTTTGATTTACTCAAGCTAATAGAAATCAGCGAGTCCTAATCAAACACAAGGAATAACTTGGACGGTACCAAAGACCCATGTCCAAGGATCAATCAATGACAATAAAACAACCAAAGGTTGGATTATACCAATTGATGATCTACACGCACAACCTGTATTATTTCAATTATAAAGATAAACAATATAATGCGGAAACTGAAATAACACAGACACCAGAAATTTTGTTAACGAGGAAACCGCAAATGCAGAAAAACCCCGGGACCTAGTCTAGATTGAATATACACTGTATTAAGCCGCTACAGACACTAGCCTACTCCAAGCTAACTTCGTACTGGACTGTAGTTGAACCCCAATCAGTCTCCCACTGATCCAAGGTACAGTTGTACTCCCTACGCCTCTGATCCCAGCAGGATACTGCATACTTGATTCCCTTAGCTGATCTCACCCACAACTAAGAGTTGCTACGACCCAAAATCGCAGGCTTTAACAATAAACAAATCTGTCTCACACAGACAAGTCTATCAAAGGATCAATATGTCTCCCACGGAAAAACCCTAAAGTTTTTGTTCCGTATTTTGATAATAATCAAGGTGAACAGGAACCAATTGATAATCCGGTCTTATATTCCCGAAGAACATCCTAGATTAATCAATCACCTCACAACAATCTTAATCGTATGGTAGCGAAACAAGATGTCGTGGAATCACAAACAATGATACAAAGGTGTTTGTGATTACTTTTTATATCTTGCCTATCGTAGAAATCAAACAATCTCTAGCCAATCAATATGATTGTACTATTACGATAGAAGATGCAAGATCAGATCACACAACTACGATAAAAGTAGTATCGGTCTTGCTTCACAATCCCAATGAAGTCTTTAAGTCGTTAACCTGGTCTTAGAAGAAGAAAACCAAAGGTTAAAGGAGAACCGACTCTAGCACGCAAACTAGTAGCACACGTAAGGTGTGGGGATTAGTTTTGCTGAGTTGCTAGATGTCCCCTTATATAGTCTTTCAAATCAGGGTTTTTCCTTAGTTACAAAGCAATAAATATCCACTGTTAGATGATAACCTGATTTAGATTCAAGCTAATATTTCTCAACCGTTAGATCGAAAACTTAGCTTGTCATACACAAATGACTGTACGCTTCTAGGTTTGTTAACCGCACCCAAACATGTACATTGTTGGTTCAAAAATAGTCTAACCAAAAAGGTTATCCATAAGATCATTTCATACCAACTATGTTCTTCTTCACCATAACTAGTTCAAATGACTCAAATGAACTAGTTAAGAGAGTTGTTCAATTGCAAGGAAATCTTATGTAACTACACAAGACACAATTGAAGCAAAGATGATTTGATTCACAAGAGAATCAGTTCATGAACTTTAATAGCCACGATTTGCAAAAGCATTCCTTAGTATTTTAAGATTAAGTTCAGAGATCATCTTTAGATATATAACCTTCTCAAGTTCGCGGACTAGGTTTGCGGACTTAAGACACCGGACAGAGTTTACAAACTCCAGCAGAAATTCTCGGGTTTGAGAACTTCGGCAGTTTGCGGACTGAGTTCGCGGACTTGGCACTTGCCATACTTCCGGTTCTCTTGATCAACAAAGTTCGAGAACTTCGGTTCAAGGAATACATTGGTTATGTAATCTAAACTCTCATTCCAATCATTGAAACATTCTTATAGGACATTATACAGTTGTTACACCATTTCTCATGAAAGCAATTTTCAAAGTGATTGAAACATTCATGACTTTCGTCACTAGGTAAAGATAAACTTGGTCGAAGCGAAAAGCTTACCAACACATATTTCGAGATATAGATAGGCGAGGTATACTCGGCTCGAAATACCAAATGTGTATAATCTAGTCTATATATATAGCATACGACTTTTGTCTCAAAGAGTAGGAGATAAAATAGATAGACTTTTGAGTGACAGATAAGTTCAAGTCTCCACATACCTTTTTGTCGAGAAGTTACACCGGTTCCTTGATTAGTCCTTCTACTTATGATGAATCTCCATGAAGTCCTTGAGCTCAATTACACTTACTATCCTAGTCCGAGAGTTAGCTATAAGAGACTAGAAATCAAGACTTATAGTTTTGATAACTAAAATTGACAAACATGCTTGAGATAGCAACGCATGTGAGTTTGACCGAGCAGTGCTCTAACAATCTCCCCCTTTGTCAATTTTAGTGACAAAACTATCAATATATATGGAATACAAAAAAGATAATGAAACTTTAGTAGCTCCTATTCCACATGTCTAATATTCAACATTCTCCGAAATCTTCGTCACTTCCAAGTACTCCAATGATCCCAAAGGTTGTAAGTTTAGCACCATCGTTGTTCAAGATCCGTAGCTATAACAATGAGAAAGCATCGGTCTCAATGATTGTTATACAATGTCATAATATTATTACACAGTGTCAAAGCTCAATTGTATCACAACTTCAACAATAATACTATGGTGATATGTATCACTCCTCCTTAATTAGTCAATACTCCATCTCACATGAAAACCACTCCCCCTTACACAATGATCTGAAAACCATATGTATTTGTAGTGTGAACTACATATTAATTCTCCCCCTTTTTGTCAATAAAATTGGCAAAGGTACAAGAACGGGTTCATAATGAAATTTCCGTAAGAGACATTTCATGACTGAGAGAAAGAAACACACACCATCTTATTTAGATGCAATCATATAGCCGAAGCTAACAGCATTCATCAAGGAGTTTAAAGATACAAGATAACCCCTCTAAAATTCCACAGCCGCACACCCCTCAAGATATGACCATTAAGCACAACTTCAAAAGAACTCTCCCCCATTTGATGTCATTCCCGAAAGAACAACAACGAGCGACCTTAATTTCAAGAGAAAAAAAGGATTTTTATTGGACACCAAAACCATGAGAATGATTTGTATATCCAAAACTCAATCAAATTAATCATAAGTAAACCCATGATTAACTTAATCGGAATACATAATCAAATTAAACACAAAAGTGATCAATTTAATTCATTGTTCTCAACATAAGCAAACTTACGGAGCAACGACTAAGTTAACCATATAAGAGAGTGATTGGCTTACTTGTTCATATAATCAACACAAGAGAAACTTGTGGAGTAATAACTAAATAACCACCAAGATGATTAATTTAGTTCTAATATGCTCAACATAGAGTATCTTACGGAACAACCAACAAGGCTAATAAAAAATAATCAACTTTGTCGTATCGTGCTCAACATAAGACACATTACGGAGCCTCAAAATAATACATAAAATATGGATCAGTGAAGATCAATACTGTGGAATACACAAGGATTCATTACATTTTCAATCATTATATGCATAACAATAATTAATAGACATCATCCTTGAAAACAAAAGATTTTAACCTATTTTCCATCAACGATTTGACAATATAGGCTTAACTTTTGTATTTGTCAAAAGTACATTCATTCCTTTATTAATATAAGAATATCAATTCAAGAACGACTTTACTTTTGACAACATATGGGACAATCAAGTTCACGGACGTAAACACACATATCCCATAAAAATATTGCAATATAAGAAACCATAAAGATTAATACTGCAAAAATCATCTTCCAAACAATTTTAGAATTCAAACCAATAAACCTAAAAAAACATGAAGATGAATACGTTGGACATAGCTATGTGTAATCACAGTAATTGCTATTCCAAACTCTAGTAATCCTTCTCAAAAACAAGAATAAATTCTCATGAGAAGTTTTCTAGGCATCAAGACAAACTCGTAATGCACATATAAGATGATTTGTCCTTAGATGGTAGAATCAATCTTTTCCTCCCGGATTTACACCAAGAATAGCTACCAAAGGCGTATAAAAGTATTTCCTTAACAAAGAAGAACATACAAAGTCACTAACGACCATGCACCACAGTTCACATAAGATGATTGTGAACATTCAAGAATCCCATAGTAATGCATACTACTGCCCATTCTTGAACTTCCTTCTTTGTGATTCACCAACAACATTCTTGTAAAATCTACAATGATCTTAGAAGAGTAGTAATCCAAGAATACAAGTGCCCAAGTCCAAGTGAAGTGGAACAAATGCAACGAAACGGAGCAAAACACTCAAAAACAAGAGACAGGACAAATACCAATCTTAGCTCATCCAAATACAATAATTCTCGTATTCATTTTGAAGAGAATTCAAAGAGGAATAGAATGCAAAAAGAATGAGGTCATTCCGAGTTCGGACGAAGAAGTTACGGCCAAAACAAGTTTACCGAATATCGACTTCAGGTATGCATACGGGTTTGCAAACGAAATTTTCAAGTCCACGAACTTAAACCCCTGGATTTTGATTTTTAAAGATGTTATGCATACCTGATAGGTGTACCATGAAGTCCAAACATCCGAACTACTATTCTCAAACCTAAATGTTTAATAACCTTAAACACAGATCAAGTTAGGTAGAAATGAACGATAATCAAGGTACATGGATCATTATAAGTACTCAAACAAAAAACATAAAACTTGCTCAAGTTTATAGACATACCTTTTTAGAAAAGTCCAATTGAATTCTACAGCCTTACCGAATATAATATGTGCGCCCCAGTTGTTGTGCTTCCCTCACCGTGTACATAGCAGGGCATTTCTTGGTGAGGATGCACTTTCAACACAAACAAGTTGTGTTGAGGTGAACAATGTCTTGCTCACCATGGCACCAAGAAAGAGTTTCTTTCCAACAACTCTTAAATCTTGTAGTGTTGAGAAACACCCAAGGAACTGTTTTTATAAGTCTATCAAAGAACTTCAAGAGAACCCAAAGAGATTTGTGTTTCTGATTTCTTGTTTTCCCAACTTATAAAAACATTTTCTGCAGATAGTTTTTAGTACTGCGAAGGGAAACTCTTTTGATAAAAAGAGACGTCCTAGATTCTTCATAAAAGAAGACAATACTACTATCTTGATAGGAAGTAATTGTGTTCTAAAAAAAGAGACAATACTACTATCTTAGATGAGTTCTAAAAAACTCATAGTTTTATTTGTTTAGCAGCAAGTTTACACTCCTATAAAAGGAGTAGATTGTTAAGCTAGAAAGATAGAGAAATACGTGAGAAAGACATCCATACTTTTGGTTTGTAATGGAGTTTTTCTTTCAAGCAATAAAGAAGAAGAAGTTAGAAGAATTAATTGTGTTCTTTCTTTGAGTACTGTTATCTTTTCTTTTGTGTTTTACTGAACTTCCTATCAAACAACACTGACTCTAGGTACCCTTGATCGATTACGTATCAGTAATAGCCTTATCTTTCTTCAACAATTCAAGTTCACTTGCTATTTTTACTTTTTGATTACCGAGTAATTCAATATTCTTTTCTAGTACAGCCTTTTTTGAGTTCATACCCTCAATCCCATTCCGTTGTCTCGTCGTCTCTTTCATAAGAACCTTAATCCCATTTTGCAGTTGTTTTTGTCCGGTGGGTAGATATCATTTTCCAATTTAGCTTTATGTTTCTTGAGAAATTCAACATCACTTTGCAGTTTTTCCTTTTCCTTTCTGAATAACTCAAGTTTCATATGCAATTTACCCTTCCCCTTATCATTCAATTCAGTATTGCTTTCTATTACAATTTTCTTCTTATTGAGCAAACAAAGATTACCAAGCACTACAGTTTTCTCATCACACACAAGTTGAGTCTTTTCTACATTGAGTGCAGTCTTCTCATTACTAAGTGATTCAATATCACTCTCCAGGACAGTCTTAGCATTGTTAAGTGATTTAGTTTCAGTTCCCAATTTAGTCTTCAACTTGTCGAGTGATTAAATATCACTCTCCAGGACAGTCTTCTCATTGTTAAGTGATTCAACATCAGCTCCCAATTCAGTGTTGCCATTGAATGCGGAATTCTCAGTTATATCGGAACTAGAATCGAGTAAGACCAACATATCCACTATTTTGGATTCAAGGTCCCGCGATAAACGGTTCATCGCCGCCATTCCTTCCGCATCTAACTTATCCACTTTTAACTTTAATCGATGTGATAATAATTCGTGGACAGCAGGACAGATCTCCGCCTACAAAGTTGAATCATCAAACAAAACGAATCATATTATTAATTGGATTTGTTTTATACCTCTATAAGTCCAGGATTTAGGTTTATTCTCTAGATTCTAATGTGATTTTGATCGGAGATAAAAAAGAAAAAAATAGTGAGTAGTTAGAAATTACCTGTTCTTTTTCTTCGCCGAGAATATTCATGGTTCAATCACTTGAAATGTGTAGACACTATTTATCTCGAATGTCAATTTTAGGATCACTGGAAGAAATTTTTTAGGATTTATCTTGATCCTTCCCCTTTGATGTACTATTGAGAAGATTTAGAAATGTTTGTATCCGAATAAATATACTCCAAATGAGTGTGACAGTGTTTCTAGGAGAATACCCATCCTAAGAGCATCTCCAATGCTAAGGGTCAAGGTCTTAGATTGATATGACACATAGGATTTAAGACTTTTGTTACCAACTTTTCAACTCCAACACTAGGGTGGGGGTCAAAAGAAAAGATGACATGTCCATGTGGGGACCAAGTGGGGATAAATGAGGAAGTCTTATTTAGACTTTCTTCATGACCCTGGGTCTTAAATCCACATCATCATTTATCTCTAAATTTAGAAAAAAAAAAGTGTTTAATAGAACCTTGGGGATTACAGATGGAATTTAGATAGAAAGTCTTACCTTTATTATTTTTTGTCATGTAGTGAATGACCCACAACCAAAAGGTCTTAATAAAACCTCCACATAGGATGACCTTGACCCCCAAGTATTGGAGATGCTCTAAAGACTACAAGTCAAGAAGTCGCGTCCGTCAGCTCCCTACTTGTTCATACTTATTTTTATATGTCGGGTATGTTATAAATATATTTTCCCCCTAAACTATCAAATATATCATTTAGTTTTTATAATCATCATAAAGTAATCTTTGATATAAATTTTATTAAAATTAAAATAATAAGAGTAATGAATTGAGAAATCCTCACCGAAATCCAAAGAATTCGGTTTTCCCTTATGTCCGGATAAAGTTTCAGTCAACTAAATTTGACGGACAGTATTGAATCCGTCAAACCTGGTTGGCACTGAATCGTGATCTAATTACATTGATGTCCCTTTATCCTTAACTCAACCAATGTTAGAATGGCTAAAGCAAAATAATTTAACTTATACCCAGTTTCGATTGACAACTTATTTATCAGTCTTATTTGTTGTTCCCGCAATTTTCTTCTTATTCTTCCATGAATTCAAAACTTAGCATAAAGTTTCGAGCGCGATGAAAGGGATTTCAGGTAACCTAAATTTAGTATGGAAGTATTATCATGTGATTATCTTGATATGAAGTGTGTCTTTACTGGAAGGATTTTACACAGTTCACAACTACTCATCTCTGTCTTCTTTCTTGGATTAACTGGGTCTGGATAATTTATAAAAATCCCAGCCTTCGAATTCTTATCAAGTTTTACGATTTCGTTATGATTTTGAGCAAAACCCAGAATTCAATTTCGTCCAATTTGAACAAATTAACTGAAAAATCATCATAATACCTGACAATGTAATGTTTGAGGTATATCATTTGTATGACTAGAAGGTATGTCACAAGATGGAAACCCAGCGTAATTAGCTTGATTTTTTTTAGTATATGTGTAAGACCTATATTGGAAGTTTAACGGCGTACTTTTCTCACTTGATGGATCAGGCAGATGTATGTGAAGATCCTTATTTGCGGATTGTATATATTGGTTGGATTGTAAGTGTTTCTTGAATCCTTATTAATAAATTTATTCCATATGCTTGGCATAAATTTTGAGTAACTTGTAGTTGTTGATTGCAGTAATATCGTATATCTTGCATTAAGCTATCCAACTAAGCCTTCCAATCCTGTAGTTGGCAAAATTTTGAATGATTAATCATGAGCAATTGCATACATTGTAGAGCAGGTGATCATGAATGAATCACCTTCCACTTACCCGTAATGAAGAACGGAATAATGACTCTGAACCCGATTTACTTACATTTGATCAGTGGGGTGTTTGAGTTCTTTCATTCTTGATTTTTCCATCGGGTTGATAAGCATACTGGTAAGATATTTTCTATATTGTAACTAGTTTTTGTTTTCGTCAGTTTGGTGGGGTTTCTAGCTATGTATGAATTTTGATTGTATGTTAAATGAAAACTAGGATTTATGCTTTAGTTGTTGAACCTTATATCATAATATTGGATAAATATCCTAGATAGTCATTAGTACTAGAAGTTCCTTAACATGTGTGATGGCGAATCAAATGCCTCAAGGTTCCTCATAGAATAGCTCATGCAACCTTGAAATGCCCAAGTGTTGGTCAGCACAAGGAATAGACATACCTTTTTGTTTATAATATATGAAACTCCACTAGAGGATTCAATGTCAAACGCGTGCTATTGATGGTGCTTTAGTCTTATTTTTGAGTGACCAAAAACTATTTTGAGACAATTGAGTTTTGTTGTAGGTTCGTTTTAATTTTAGTCTCATACTCATTTTAATTTGAACAACCATGGAACATTATACCCAATTTATTTTATACAACCGTTATTGGATGGTACCCAGTTTATTTTGTACGAGCGTCTGAAAAATAAGTGTACCACACTAAAACTCCAGTGTCTGTATATACAATCCTCCTAAGAGCATCAACCCCTGTAGTATGTAAGAAGTAAAGATACATTACATATTTCGTTGTTGTCGAATAAGTCTGCAGATTTGTCATTTGATCCATACTTCTCACAACTTTTAGCCGTCCTTCCCAAGAAAGTAAAATGTGCTCATTTCGTATAAGTCTCTAGAAGATTTAGTTGCTTTACACAATTCTACTGAAACGAGTAATGAGATTTTCCCTAAATCCCAATCCATTTCGCAGATGAGCATATGTGTGCATAAGATTACTGGTCAGCATTAGGAATAATTGGTACCCTTTGATTTGTGATATATGAAACTTTATAAGATTATTCAATGTCAAGCACATGCCATTGATGGTGATTTAGTCTTAATGTTGACTGATCAGAAAAAATTTGAGATGGTTGGGTTGTTTTTTCTTTTTCTTCTTACTGTATACTTCTTTAATTTAGCATTGTAGGTTCGTTCAAATTACAGTCTAATAGTTTTGAATTAAGCCACAAGAGCATCCAACTAGTTTTTGAGTTTCTCGATTATAAATTCCTTCTTTTAAACTTACCAAGTATGACTGGTTGTATAGTAATTAAAAATATATTTCCATTTGTCCATTTATGTACTTACATTGCCGTCCCTTTTCATTTTTAGCGTGTAATTTTTCCTTATTTTTCTTTTGTTCTGTTTTGAATAGATTATTTTTCTAAAGAGCTAAATTGAATTGGATTGTCTAAATATCCACAAAGTTAACAGCTCTTCTAGTGCCCAATCTAAACTAAAATTTATATATGCAGTTAATAATTTTGTGTGAAGAGATGAATATGCAGTTAATAATTCTGCACCCAGGGTGAATTACTTAGATCTATGCCAGTTCCACATACTATGTGAAGCTTCATTTCGTCAAGCATCTTTTAGGTATTTCTTCTTCAATTTTATGTGTATTCATTCTCTAATTACCATTGCTATATAAATGTCATTGTTTTCTGTTTCTTGATGCAAGTATCCAGTCCAATGGGGTGATACAATCTGGATGGCATAATTTGTACCCAATGGTAAGCGCTATTAATCCACCTGTTGGTTACTCTATTTCTGTTAGTCTATTATGTATCTATTAAATATCAAGAGTTCTATCGTTCATGAGTTTTAGAAAAATCAATAGATGATTTTCTAACATTAGGGGAACTACCCAAATATTCTAACTGCAGGTCGAAAAGGAAGTACATATATATATATCGCCATTTAAATACCAACTGATATCCTTGTTCATCCACCGATAGTGTACCAGCTTATGACATTGGGAAGCTTTTGGTCGAGTCAGATTAAAATAGTTATACTGATATTTAAGCAGTCGGCCTAGAATAGTCACACTATGTATATGTTAGAGTAAAATAGTCTTACCAATATCAGTGTATGTTAGACGAAAATAGTCTTACCAATAGGATTTGTAGAAGACTGTTTATTATAGTCATCATGAGAAAAGAATGATTATTGAAGATTGATCAAGATGAAGTTGTTCCTTAGCCTGTACCACTACTGATTATGTACTTACTTACATGATGATGCTCACCATGTTTCCATGTTAAGGATAATGTACTTCATTAATTTCGGGAAGTTAGTGGTTCAGGTTAAGGATTTGATTTTTTGTTTTGTACGAGTGAAGAATCATGTCTAGATTCTTTCCATTTATGTGAGGAAATCTACTGTAATTAAGATTGAATCAGATTTGTTTGCGAGAAATCTTAAATTGCTTACAATTTTCTTGTATTTCTGAAGATATTATTTATACTAAGTTTCTCTTTTGATATATGGTATGGATTTCTCAGATGTCGATGAGCTCAAAATTATACAAAGGAATAACGATTTAAAAGAAGCATTTATGGTTCGTTAATTGTCATTTATTCTAAAGCATGTGTTTATTATTTCCCCGGCTTTGACATTATAGACGGTTGTATACTGCAACACTGTGCAGGTGCACTTTGCCCCTTTCTAAAATATGTACAAAGAATTACCCTTCTTTTTTATCCGACCGTCTGAAATCATCACCCCATTTTAATTTGTGTGAATGTAAATAACTACCCATTTTATTATATATTGCCAGGGAACATTTTTTCCAGCTTATTTTATGCGGCAGTCTCACTATGGTACCTAATTTATTTATACGACCTTCTCTAATTTTGATATATGGTACCACTAATCCCTTCATCATGTCTTGTTACATCTCTAACACAAGTCAAATACTTAGACCAACTGATTGATCTTTCACTTCGAATCCCACAAGTAAGTGATTGTTCAGATCTTTAAATTTCATTGTGAAAAATTAGCGACTGTTCCGCACTGCAAACTTAACCAGCAAAATATGCCCAAAGGTTTCATGACTTGGTTATTTTTACGGTTGTAGTTACATCCTTGGGAATCTCCCGCTCATCAGACATCTGAACGTAATAATCTTTTGGGACTAGAGTGTGTGCACTGATACTTGTTGCCTCATCGTCATAAATTGTTACAATAGTTTCATTTGCACCAATAGGAAGAATAAACCAGACTCGCCCGGGCATTCCAATTACATAAAAAAGATTATAATCATTAAGGAGTTCAAGCTTTGAAGAGCTCTTGTTGTAACAACGTCTTTGGAAGGTCCTAGCTCGTCAAGGTGATTACGATCTTGCAGGTGCATTACCAAAATAATTAGGTATCATATAGCTTATTTCGGAATATTAGATAATGCATCTTTCTTCCACAACAACTCATCACTTTTAGCAAGTGGCTACCACCAAATTCCCTGGCAATTGTTTGATGCAGAAGCATCCGTCTCCATAGAATCTCGAAATTTTGTTTAATGTTTAACCTAGGGTAAAATAGCTCCTGCTAGAAAGGAAAAAAGATCGCATTAACAAATAACGGAATTGCGGATTCTCCATCAATTGCAGTTCCATAGGGTAAAATAGCTTTGGTAGAGAGAAAAAACTTCCTCCATTTGGTTTCTAAAACCAACACAGTTTTCCTAACCTGGATAACTTTGGTTGGTCTAACTATGAGGGAGGGGTAAAATTGGATTAAAAAGATGAAACTTACCAAACACAGACGGGAAAACTCACGTGTCCTTCCATATGGTTTGAATCAAAAGTTATCTGGATCGGTGGGAAAAGTGAAACCTATGGATTTTTATGAGGATGGATCTAATGAATTACATCGACGAAGCAGACAAGCGAGCAACAAGCTGCGTCGCAAGACCCTTTTGGATTGCAAATCATCTTTTAAAAACAAACTCTCTCGAACCGGGAGTCATGACGTTACTGTGCATGACTTTTTGGACTCTTTTAAGGAGTCCAACAGCCGGTGGAGCCAATCCAAAATCTTAAATAGTATGACCACATATAAGGAAAAATATTTATTCAATGTATTTCATATTAATTCGTTCCGAAAATGATTTGTGATTCCCAATGCTCCCAACATTAGGTGGCGCTTATGTGGACTTCTCTTAAAAACTCCTGATAAACATTATCTCTATGTAAACGATGATAAACTGATCGAAAATCATTCCGCTATCAGTATGTAAGGTTTTTGATTTATAAGCTAGATAATAGGATAGAGAATGTTGTGAGTGTGTGTAATGTTAGTGTACAGGTCATATGAGTCGTGTATGTGCTAACAACACGTGAGTATTGCGAGAGTCCCAGTGAGAATTGAGTCGAGGGGAGAGAACATATATATATTCTCATCTTTGTCTTGTATTCATCTCATCTTTCTCTTAATCAATTTATTATCAAACTGTTCTCAGTAGTCATGTAGACATTCGATTTATCGTATGCTATTATGGTATCAGTCCTGAGAAATCAATTTCTCAGGGATATCGATCCTATCTTCCGCTGACTAAATCTTAAATTCTTTACCCATTTCTTCTGCTGCTGTTGTTCTTCATCATCTTCAATTCGGGTGAAGATTCAAGGAGTTCGTATGGAGAGTTTCTACTAGTGATTACTTGGTGTGAAGTTTGATTTGATCCTGATACTTACTGCAACGTCATCAATCAGGATTAAGCATGTATTTTGGATCTCAAATTCAGTTTTAGGGTTTGAGCTCTTGGTTATTTCGATTTCCTGTGCGGTGTTTGGATTGAAATCTCTTACCTCATCAACTAAAACTCGAATCTCTGCTGGCAATCTCCATCTTAACCTTTAGATTACTTTAGATTTGATCTCATGTGTTCAATTTCTACATCACTTTCTCAACAAAATTCAATTTCATCTTCAAATTATGTTTTCATCATAACTTGGGTACGATTTTAACCTAGTTCTTTTATCAAATCCTATTGGTACTGATTCCTGGATCTATTCGATCTGAGCATGCCTATTTCTGCTACAATAGTTAGTTATGAAGAAGCTTAATTTTGTTCCATTGGATAGTGGAGATAGATTCTTCTTAAATTCAGTAGAATGTTGGGGTACGTGTGTGTGTTGATTGTTTGCTGCATCATTATATGCTTAATTTTGCTTTAGTTAGCTCCTCCTTTGAATGTTACTTTGGTACAGTCTTCACAGTAGTGGTATGTGAGTGAGTTGGTTTGTGTGTGCAATGATGGAACTGAGGATGCTGTTTCGGGATTGAAATTTGTGAGATATATAAGTACATATTGAAGTTCTCTTTGATGAGTCTACATTCAATTCAGATGTAGCCTGGTTTAGTTATCTTTACTTTCCTGTTTGTTACTTTGTGTGCTTGAATAATAAAGGTCTAGCTGAGAGAATGTTGCGAGTACATTAATAAAATTGGAATAATGTTGATGATTTGTGATGTCACTACGTGCAAGCGACTGCAGCTGCGAATGTCTACATGATTACTGAGAACGGTTTGATAATCAATTGATTAAGAGAAATATGATATGAATACAGGACAAAGATGAGAATATATATGTTCTCTCCTCTCGACTCAATTCTCACTGAGAATCTCGCAATACTCACGTGCTGTTAGCACATACACGACTCATATGACATGTACACTAACATTACACACACTCACAACATTCTCTATCCTATTACTAGATGGCGTAGAATCTTAATTGGGTTTGCCAAAGAATTTCGGTGGCTTCTTAATTTCGAAGTAGTCTGAATTTTTTATTTTGTATTAGATGTTAACGGGAGACATCTTAAAAGGTTGGGATTCTTCTTTAGCCGTCACTGCGCACGTAGAGAGGTTTCAAATTATTGCATCTACAGAATATGGAAAAGACAGAGAGCTTGGATGTTTGTTTAAATTTTTTTATTTTCTTATGATTTAATTCTTTGTCTTTAATTTCATAGTTTGTGTGGATTGAAGTGTTTTTACTTCATGTAAGAAGAAAGAAGTTTACTTTGCAGATTTAGTAAGATAGCTAAATGATGGTAAACTGTAGTACAATTGAAATCATGGGAATCAAAATCTTGGTAGTAAAAATGGTTATATCACACTGGCACATGTTGTTTTAGGGTTTGAAAAGCTAACGAAAGAAAGTAAGATGAAGGAATATCAATTCATTCGAGATAGAGCTTCAGCGCTTGTTTGCATTTTGTTTTTTCAAAAATTTGCTTATGTGGACTGCCACCTAATGTTGGGAGCATTGGGAGCACAAAAATTGGGAGTCGCAAATCATTTTCGCGTTCGCTTTTAAATAAAAATAATTATAGACATCTATAAAATTCGTTATAAAGCTTCTACATATTCATGCATAATCTTTTCATCTGACTAAATGGATTCCATAATAAAATCAAGACATCTTTGTATTTATTTTCTCAAAACATTTTCCAAACTAATAATATAACTTTATTTATATTTCCTAAATATATATTAGTTTTAATTTTAGTAACAATGTAGCATCTAATAGGTTTAGTCATGACGTTTCTTACGGTCTTCTTGATATCTTAACTTTGTCAATTAGGAAAGTTAATAAAAGACGAGGGAGTATTTATTATTATGACTCGTATATTTGGGATGACTGAAGGGATCCTCTTCTATACTTTCACCGAAATCGGAAAGTCATCTTCGAATTCGATTAGGAGCAATCGAAATTGTGAGAATTCGAACCAATTGAAGGTAATTATGGTGTAAAAATGGCAAAAAAAAAGGTCACATATTATTTTAGTTTTAATCCTGGCCGTTGATTACCAACAAAATTCAGCCATCAATTCTAAGTTTGTTGTTGTTCCTACAAAAATGTTACAAAGATGTTGATGTAGATGGTGAAATTTGGATAAGGGGTAAAAGTGTCATTTCAAGACTATAGACAAAATTCAACTCTCACTGCAGAGATTAAGCCCTTGGCTCTCAAGGCACCCTTAGCCACGATTTCTAGTATATGTTCCTGCGAGACACTAATGGTCGTGATGGCGTGACTCCTGGCTCACATCCTCGACGAGATACTGCTAGTCACGTAGATTCTGTAGAGCGCAAAACGTCCACGACAGACTTATGAACCAGAACAACCACAATTCCAGCATGTCTTCGCGAGACACAGCTGATTGTGATGCCATGATTCCTAGTATACATCCTCGACGAGATACTGCTAGTCATGTAGGATCTGTAGATGCGTAAAAAATGCCTCCGGCGGACTTATGACCCAGAGTGGAGATATGCGTGTCTTCTGTAAGCACGACTCATCCTATTTGAGATCAAGGAATGATGCATAGTACATCATCGCGAGATACACTGGTCATGTCTACTTTAGGCACTGACTCGACTTACTGAGGTTTCTGAATAATTCCTAGGACATCCCCGCGAGATACACTGGTTATTCTGCCTCTGGTCCCTTTCGAAAGAATCCTAGAACATCCTTTTGAGACACACTGGTCTTGTCGGCCCCAAAAAATGGACACAGTTGATTCATAGCACATTTCTGCAAGATACGCTGATCAAAGACAAGTGAGCCAAAGTCTCGCTGAGACATTAATCGGGCTCACAAAGCCCTCTCTCTCTTTAGAACGAGTCCCAGCTGAGCACATGGAGATTCGGATCCGTCAATAAAATATTCATAGAGGTCTGGATCCCTCCGAAAAATCATGGGAGATTTACATCTCTCTGCAAAATCTTGGAAAGATTCACATCTCTCCTCAAAATCCCGGAGAGATTCACATCTCTCCTCAAAATCCCGGAGAGATTTACATCTCTCCGCAAAATCTCAAGAATTCACATCTCTTCTCAAAATCCCTGAGAGATTCACATATCTCAGCAAAATCTCAAAGAGATTCACATCTCTCCTCAAATTCCCGGAGAGATTCAAATCTCTTTGCAAAATCTCAAAGAGATTTAGATCTCTCGGGAAATCTATGACAGGCTGAATATCTCCCATTATAGGTACACGCCTTACCTAAGGATCAAGCCTATTTCTCAGCCTCTATACACACTCATGGCTAGTAAATTGAGCCTGAACTATACATGTTTATCCAATGATGTGAATAAGCTCTCTTGAGCTCTGCATTCTCAACAAAGGGACCCATAAGAAATAATATGGTCTCCACATGACATATGTGACCGGCCATGGCGAGGGGGAGCTCAGCCTCAGCTCATATCACACTCTGCACATGATTCCTGAGGCACTCCATGCCTTTTCACGTGACTCATCCTAGTCATTCTCACAAATTAGAGAATATCTCTTTATCTTGGCCAACTCGGTTAAAGAGAATATTTATCTCTCAACACATCATCACAAACAACTTCACACAAATGAGGGATATCAATTAGGGTTTTGGTCTGGCAGTTTACGGCATGTGGTGAGAAATATGACGGGTATTTAAAGAATATTTCTTTGTCAGTGGTATTATAATACACCGATATTAGGCAGTGGTTGGTTGAATGAAATATAAGTAATGATTTTTCCTTTGCTAACACTGAGGCCTTTTCAGCACAATTGGCTCCAGAGTTGGCAGAAAAGCTTCGTGGTTAAGCGTGCTCGGGCGGGAGTAATCCAGGGATGGGTGACCATCCGGGAAGTTTCTACTGGATTACCGCAATGATGCCCGTTGAAAACCCCATACTGTTGGATGACCGCAGTGGATAAGTGGGGACAGTATCAGTGGAGGGACGGGTCATTACAACTAGATACCCATCCTGAACTTCTTTGTCGAAGTTAGGCTTCTCCCTCCTAACGCCACCGAGAGCTGGTTTCATTAGCCATGTATTTGTGTAATACTTAGGTACAAGCAAATAAGCTAAGCAACGCAACGGAATGTTCATTTTACTCCATCTTTGAACCACAATTTGCTGAATAATATCTTGAATCTCTATATCATCTGCAAGTGTGTCTTTTAAACAGCTGTTGATGGTGGATTTTCATTTAAGGCTAAAATTGTAAAAGCCAAAATCATGCGCTGACATCCTGCAAAGGATAAAACCACAGATAAGTGATGAATACTTCTCCACTTTACTAATTCACCTAGAATGGAGCATATGGCAACAATCCCAGTATTCTGTGAATTTATAGCATTATCAATTAATGCATGACCAGCCTTGTATTTCCTATGATGTTCCTTCTGAACTCTCATTATTGGTGCGGCATGACGACTGAGTGGTGCTCTCAGCAGAGTAACACGAATCTCCAAGTGTCACCAATGAGGCATGCACGAAATACCCGTACAGGCTACAACTATCGGTGTGTTATACTAGCCCGATTGAGCATACATATCTCGGTGTGTTATACTAGCCTGAACGAGCATCTGGACTGTCTATCTCAGTCTCAGAAGTAATCACGGCCGCGCAAGTTGGCCGCATGATTTAACCTTCCTAGACGATCCTCAGCAGGAGCAGGCTACCACCTTAATGACCACCTGTGGGCCCGCTTATTCCCTGATTGGTCGAATACCTACCATGCCTCCCAAACTACCACCGAACACCAGCCTGAAGTTGGATGTCCAGGCTGGTATGGAGCGGCTTGGAGGAGTCGTACGAACAAAGGTCCGTCCAAATTCACCGGCATAGTTGGACAACGTAGATCGTCCCATGGACGGTTGGACAAGCGTTGTCCTGCACACCGGAGGGCCCCCTTCATGCCTACATAATTAATCCTCCCCTGATCTAGCCACATAATCACGTACAGTTGCCCGAAGTTCGGCCGGCGTGAGGTTCAAAGGGTCGCAGGAAATTCCACTAAAGGTCTTAAATTAATCACAACCATCCAACTTCACCAGCATGATTGGATGGCTTAGATCAGACCTATAATCGCCAGACAGGTATTGGCGTGTTCACTACTGGCCCAATGTGGGTCCCACACGATCGACCTCTCCAGATGAGGAGTATATGGTGCAATTTCGGTCGGCCAAACTAGCATGCACGCAACCGGACGGAAACCCTAATTAGGGTTTGCGACATGCATATGTCGCAAATTGATCGCGAGCGTCCGTTTTCGCCATCTTGGATGAAGGGTCTAGGAATAGACTAAGCAGGTCCGGAGAGTATCAACATGATCAATGTGGACCCATCTATCTCCATGTCCGACCGACCAAGACAAACCATGGCTAGGTGTCTCGATTCATGCGCCCAAACTAGGCATGGTCGCGCGGTTTTCTATTGCAAACTGATTTCGACCACTCAACTTTACCGGACAAATTGAGTGGCTTAGATCGCATATCCATGGGACAGCGAGGTACGGACGTGTACACCAGCATGTCGTCTACACGCATGACCAATCGGTCTTGCAAAAATGCGTCCCATGCTTGGATTCGACCAAGCTAAAGGTTGGTGTTTGAGCACCTCCTAAACCCTAATCCAACGGTCGCAGATGTGGGTCGCAAGTCATCTTGTCCGTACAACTTCTCCAGCTTGGACGGACAGCCTAAGACAGGAGTTAGGCTACCAGTGTGGCATCACCATGATCACCGTCCACCACTCTTCCACACTGAGTTATCGGCCAAGTCAGGGCTTACCTGTACAGCCTCCAAACGATCACTCGAAGATGGTCGGACGTGATGCTATTTTAATACGCTTAATCGTGACTTAATCCGTTAAGCCTTAAAATAGCGATGCTTCATACGTGCTGAATATATTCGATGCATTACATGCATAGAATACACACGATATTTCATAAATATCTACTTCATAAATAACTTAGTTATTTAATCTAGCATCACATGCTACCTTTTGTGGGTCCCACGATCCACACACTCGAGACATTAATCATGTCACAAACTGGGGGATACTTACTGGGGTATTGGTCTGGCGGTTTACAGCGTGCAGCACACAATGCGCCATCATAAGAACGTGTCAGGAAGTCATGGACGGTTAATGATGATGGGAGAAGTGGGCTTTACCTGATCGTGTGAAAATTACCACGACTCCACTACTCCATCACTCCACTTCCTCCACTTCCCATGAGAAGCGTGGGTTAGGCGCAATGACTTGTATAAATAGGTTCTCCTTCCTATTTCCGAATAGGACAACGAGACAGAAGCCAAGTGTTGATACAATCATATTCCAACACCAGAACTGATAGCTTTCATTCTGCAAGCCAGTTCAGCTTTCTGATACAAGTCATACACAACCAACACCTTCACAATCTCAACACCTTCTTCGCTTCCCTCTCTAAGATAAACCCCATATCCTTCAGTTTGTGACCGAAGCAAGTCTGGAACGACCATTTTTTGGTTTAGGCCAGAGTTGTACAAATTAATTTCTCGAATCACAAGCACTCCCGTGCAGTGCATTTGTTTAGGGTTTAGATTCATTTCTCATCCACACACCCCAAATTACCAAAACTGGCAGAAATAGTTTTCACCCATAAACAATTGGCGATGACAGTGGGAGGTTAATCTCTCGGTTGTAAAGTCGATTTCTTAAAAATCTGATTCAATTTTATCAATTTCGAAAAGGTAGATCTTAGGATCAATTCAATAATCAATCCATTTCAAGATGGTAGAACTTAGGTCTGGATCAGCAATCAATTCCGATGGAGTTAGTGTGGATAACACTCTCGGTGTTGATGTACCTGTCAGTGGAGCTATTGTGGTCAATACATCTCGTGGAGTCGTCTCTTCTACCACCAAAGCCAGCGGAGCAGGAGATATTCCAGTAAGTGTAACGCCTCCTATCACCAGAGCCAGAGCAGCTGCGAATCCCAGCATCTCCTCAAGTGTAACACCTCCGGTGATCACCAGAGCAACAACTTCCACTCCTTCATTAGGACGAGGAGCCGGAGGGACAAGAGGAGGACCATCTCCCGTTACCATTGCATACTTGATGGAGAGGCAGGAAGTTCTTGCTAAGACTCAAACGGATATGGATGCAACTCAGAAAGAGGTACTCACTTTCCTCAAAACTTTAACTGAACGATTGCCACAAGATTCTCGGCAACCCCTAGAGCCAACAAAGAAAACCTTCAATACACCCGGAGCAGGCGTTTCCACTCGGGCCCACATGAATGAAGAAGGTCGTGTTGCTCCTGAACGTCCAAGGGAAAGGGATCAATCATCCAACTTCATCACGCGTGAGGACCTGGAACGACTTCTCCAAAACCGAGGCTAAGGAAATTTAATGGATGCGCACCAGCATCAGCCGCCGTACCCTCAAGATGTGCAACGAATTCCTCTTACAAGAGGATACACCTCTCTCAGTTCTCCCTCTATGATGGTACTGGTAACGCTCGTGAACACATCTCTCGATTTTTGGAATCCTTAGGGGAGCATGAGTACAATCATGTTCTCCGCCTGAAAGAGTTCTCGAAGTCACTTACGGGAATGGCGTACACCTGGTACAACAACATCGCGCCTAACAACATATCCAATTGGGGCGAGATGGTCAGTGCTTTCTACAGAAAGTATTTCTTTGTATCCGAGCAGATCACCTTTTCATATCTAGGAAGAGTCTCTCTGCGGAACAACGAGCATCCGAACGACTTCGTTAAGAGGTTCAGAACTCAAGCACTAGATTGTCATGATCTGAATGTCACTGAACGTCAGCTGGTATAGCTGTGCATCAATGGGATGATACCCATATACCGCGCTTTATTAGAGAATATGGGCTTTCATACGTTCTCCGAACTCCATGAAGCTGCTAAGCGTTCAACCACAACTGCCCCAGCGTTGCTAGAGAGAACCAGGGTTGTTCGAAACGAAGATCCATATGAGAGTCGAGGAAACAGGCGTCTCACAAACAAGCAATACAACACTGGTCCTTCTGTAAGCGTGGTGGGCGAAGGAGGAAAAAGGAAAACTTTAGCAACGGAACAACAACCCAAGCGTGCGGCTCCGGCACACACGACTTCGTCTCAAAAGGGAGCGGGCAAGACTCCTGCACAAGACACCGAAGATGCAGGCTTCTCATTCCCCATGAGTGAAGTAATGGAACTCTTGGAAGCATGGATTCAAGACGGTGCTCTCAAGCTGCCTCCTATCAGACGCCCGCCAACTGAGAAAGACATGGCGTGCCCCAAGTACTGCCGCTACCATAGGTTCGTCCATCATCCGACCAAGGACTGCAACGGTCTGAAACAAATCTTCAGAGAAAAGATAGAGGCAGGAGAACTCCATCTTGGAAACGAAGGTGTTTATAGAGATCCTCTTCCTATCAGGAACTGCATGATTTCTGGGGATTCTGTTCGCAAGACTGTACAATCTATGATGGAGCGTTTATGCGAAATCTTATATTTCTCCAAGGCCCAGCGTCAAGACATATTTGCAGCCCTCAACCACATTGTATCAGGCTGGCGTTTGTATCCTGGTGGGCCCGGAAAAGTGTGTAAAAATGAAGAGCAATGAAACGCGGGCCTACAGTAATACCGCAAGTGCACGGTCGTCAGTTGTAGCTCGTGCAAGTACGGGTCGATCCACAGAGACTGGGGGTGTTTGGAGTTTCTAGCTATTTGGGCTCTAAATTGCTATTGGGCTTCTAATTGTGCTTTGGGCTTAGTGGGTTTTTGTAATAATGAAATGGTTTTGGGCTCAGTGGGCTTTTGGATTGACTGTGAACTTATGGGCTTTTGGTCTTTTGAATTGCACTGGGCCTTGGGCTTTGATTAAGTCCACAGTGGACTGGACCTTTGATTTTTGGAATGAACTGAGCCTTGGGCCTTAGGTTTCTAAACAGATACAGTGGGCTTTTGTAAAACAAGGCAATGAATGCAGTAACAAGAACAGGAGAAACAAATGAGAACAAAGAGCAAATAGTGGCAGTGAAGCTGTGATATTTACAAAGCAATGAAGATGGTAGTGAAATAATGAGACAATGGATGATAAAACAATAAACACAAGAAAACAGATACAAATACTAAACACAAAACAGGTGACAGAACAATGAAAATAAACAAGAACAATGGAACCAAGGCCTAAGCCAAGGGCAGGGGGGAGTTTGTGCACTGATTTCAGTGCCCAACAGCTTCAAAATGCAAGAAAAACAGCAAGATAGCTAAGAAATTTAGTTGAGCAGGGAGCAAAATAAGACTGAAATTGTAAGTGACTGAAATAAGGTAATGTGGTCTAAGCTAAGGCTTAGAATCCACCTTGTGTCCTAATCAAACAACATATTTCTAGGTTGAGTTGAACATCCTATGCATACATTAGAATGGGAGGAAAATCAGCTTGCTCACTGATATGCCCCTAGTATTGACTGTCTTTTGACAGCACAGTCAATCACAGGCATACCAGAGCACTGATTTCTTCCCATTGCACAAGCAAAACAGGCAACAAGATAACTATCCTAGCAATACATCATTCAACAGTGCACTAGGCTTCAACTGAGCCCTAACTGAAGAACTAGAACATGTTGACAGTAATTAAAAACATGATAAACATAATTAACATTTGAAATTGAAATTAACTGAATCAAGAACTATAATTGAAATTCACAGAACATGGATAATTGAGGGCACTGGCTAGTCCAGGCCTCTGAGGTGGTGCTCTGACTAATCCAGGCATAAGCCTTTACATCACACCCACAGTCCCCTTTTTATACCCAATTACATAATTAGGGTTTACACCCTTTTCACCCAAAAATTCCCAAAACAGTAGACATTAGGGTTCTACCTAATGTGACAGAAAATCACAGTTAGGTTCAATTACCTACCCTATATCACCCACTTTATCTTCTCCATGCTCTATCTCAGCCTAATTAGGATTTATGTAAAAACCCCCAAATTGACAGAACTAGGGTTTGGTAAATTCTTACCCAAATTGATGCGATTACACGCTACTGACTTCGACCCATTCTTCTCCTTAGTCTCCTGCTCCTCTCCATGCCACTGATTTCTTCTCTAGCCCTAGCTATTGTACCAATTTCTTTCCTAGGGTTTTCTGAGAAAGAAAAGAAAAGAAATTGGTAGGATAGATGGCTAGAAGATGGGGGGAATGATTATAGTGGAGTTGGTGGTGGTGTACGGTGTGAAGGAGTGGCGTTTGGTGGTACCGCAGTGGTGGTGGCGGACATGGTGGAGTTGGCAGGAGCAGAGCTCGACTGCTCGAAGGAGGAAGATGAGAATTTGGGAAAGGTGTGTTTGGCTGAAGGGTATAGGTGTTCGATACTTGGGTGTTTTGATGTGAACTGGGCTTTTGGTCTTGTATTTTGTACTTTGGTCTTGGATGTGAACTGGGCTTTTGGTCTTGTATTTTGGGTAAGGGTGCGTTTGGACTTGTATTTTGTATTCTGGGTTTTTAAACCCAGCTGAGCTTGTAACCGATCATGCTAGGTTAACTCGTTAGTGGGCCGAGTACCCAAATTCTAGGCCGAGATTTTGGACTCAGTTTCACCAAACGTTTTCAAACCAGCTGAGCCAAAGCAAACACAAAACCAACAGTGGGCTTGCACCCATTCAAAAACCAAATTTTATTTTCTTTAAAAAAAAAAAAAAAAAACCAAATTTTACTTGCTCCCATTTTAACAACCAAATTTTTTTCTTCTTTAACCCATTAAAACCAAACTTGCTCCCAAATTTTAAAAAACCAAAAAAAAAAAAAATGTCTCCCGACAAAACCAAATTTTTCCCAAAAAGTCCAATCCCATTAAAAACCAAATTTTCTTGTAGATAATGTGTTAGTTAAATTTTCTTTTGTATATATTTTGTGCTCATCCATTGTGACTCCGAATATGTTGGAGTTTTGCCTTGGATAACAGAGTTTTAATTCTGCTTTCGCCGAAATCGGGTATTCTCTCTCCTTTTACTCTACTCAGCATGTCCCTTTCCATATGTTGCATTTTAATTCTTTCCATATTTTTAAACATTGAGGACAATGTTTAGTTTAGGTTTGGGGGTATAGAGTAAATACCACGATAATATGCCATAATTGAAAACAAAACTCCATCTTTTTGAAAAAATTGAAAAATTCCAAAAAAAATTGAAAAATCTAAATAAAAAAATTAAAAATTGAAAAAACAAAACATAAAAATCGAGCTCATTTACCTTGAAATGTTGACTCTTGTGCAAATATGTAATTATTAGGAGTCTTAGTCTAGATATTTAGGCACCCTGATTCTAGCACAATTCACATAGTGATAAGAAACTTGCACGCGCACGATCTACCAATACATGTATAGCCTCGATCTTCAAGGTGTTCTATCGGAAGTTTTAGTTTCCAATCACTTTAGAATACTGAACGAAACTTGACTAGCTTGTTCTTTGGTTGGTTGGGATAGAAGGTGGAGGTTACATTAAGAAAAACAACCATCGAATTTAACTGGGTGCATCAAAAAGGGTTACCTCTTGCAAAGTGTCATGTAATCTTTTGTTTCTTTTTCCTTATGTATCAAAAGTGTTTCCTTATTCAAAAAAAAAAAAAAAAAAAAAAATCAAGTATTTATCAATTCCATTCTCTCTTGTTCCAAAAATAAAAGAGAGTAGTCAATGTAAATAAGAGTCATGTAAAGAGTCATCTTTTGTGTTTTATTGTAAT